>NC_045435.1:112748145-112789793 GCF_002776525.5 Piliocolobus tephrosceles
AAGAGGACACAAACAAATGGAAGAACATACCAAGCTCATGGATAGGAAGAATCAATATCGTGAAAATGGCCATACTGCCCAAGGTTATTTATAGATTCAATGCCATCCCCATCAAGCTACCAATGAGTTTCTTCACTTAATTGGAAAAAACTGCTTTAAAGTTCATATGGAACCAAAAAGGAGCCTGCATTGCCAAGACAATCCTATGTCAAAAGAACAAAGCTGGAGACATCACGCTACCTGACTTCAAACTATACTACAAGGCTACAGTAACCAAAACAGCATGGTACTGGTACCAAAACAGAGATATAGACCAATGGAACAGAACAGAGTCCTCAGAAATAATACCCCACAACTACAGCCATCTGATCTTTGACAAACCTCAAAGAAACAAGAAATGGGGAAAGATTCCCTATTTTATGAATGGTGCTGGGAAAATTGGCTAGCCATAAGTAGAAAGCTGAAACTAGATCCTTTCCTTACTCCTTATACGAAAATTAATTCAAGATGTATTAGAGACTTAAATGTTAGACCTAATACCATAAAAACCCTAGAAGAAAACCTAGGTAGTACCATTCAGGACATAGGCATGGGCAAGGACATCATATCTAAAACACCAAAAGCAACAGCAACAAAAGCCAAAATTGACAAATGGGATCTAATTAAACTAAAGAGCTTCTGCACAGCAAAAGAAACTACCATCAGAGTGAACAGGCAATTACAGAACAGGAGAAAATTTTTGCTATCTACTCATCTGACAAAGGGCTGATATCCAGAACCTACAAAGAACTCAAACAAATTTACAAGAAAAAAACAAACAACCCCGTCAAAAAATGGGCAAAGGATATGAACAGACATTTCTCAAAGAAGACATGCATACAGCCAACAGACACATGAAAAAATGTTCATCATCACTCGCCATCAGAGAAATGCAAATCAAAACCACAATGAGATACCATCTCACACCAGTTAGAATGGCAATCATTAAAAAGTCAGGAAACAACAGGTGCTGGAGAGGATGTGGAGAAATAGGAACACTTTTACACTGTTGGTGGGATTGTAAACTAGTTCAACCATTATGGAAAACAGTATGGCAATTCTTCAAGGATCTAGAACTAGATGTACCATACGACCCAGCCATCCCACTACTGGATATATACCCAAAGGTTTATAAATCATGCTGCTATAAAGACACATGCACACGTATGTTTATTGTGGCACTATTCACAATAGCAAAGACTTGGAATCAACCCAAATGTCCATCTGTGACAGACTGGATTAAGAAAATGTGGCACATATACACCATGGAACACTATGCAGGCATAAAAAAGGATGAGTTTGCATCCTTTGTAGGGACATGGATGCAGCTGGAAACCATCATTCTTAGCAAACTATCACAAGAACAGAAAACCAAACACTGCATGTTCTCACTCATAGGTGGGAACTGAACAATGAGATCACTTGGACTCGGGAAGGGGAACATCATACACCGGGGCCTATCATGGGGAGGGGGTTGGGGGGAGGGATTGCATCGGGAGTTATACCTGATATAAATGACGAATTGTTGGGTGCTGACGAGTTGATGGGTGCAGCACACCAACATGGCACAAGTATACATATGTAACAAACCTGCACTTTATGCACATGTACCCTAGAACTTAAATATAATAATAATAATAATAAAAAGATCTACTGTATTCAAGTGGATCTTCAAGAACATCCATGTTTCTACTCTTTTTAATCATGGCTTCCTTTAATATTTGAAATGTACTTTGATTTATCTCCTTCCGCAACTTGAAATATTGAACCTTAGGGTAATATTGATAGAAGAAATATTAAAAAACATTTATTGTAACCTGTTCTTTCATAGGTGAAGATACTGAGGACTAGAAAAGCTGTGACTAAGCAATTGGTAAACAGCTGGCTAGTGGTGGCACTAGAATCTGAATCCAACAGACCAGATTGGCATTAATTGCCCTTTCCTCAGAGAGAAGCCCTGTAGAGTGTAAGCACCTGATTTTCTGTCAATATATGACACATCACATTTTGCTACTTACTTATCAATATTTATTTTTGTTGGCTTATGTTCCCTGTGAGATTGTAAGCTCTTCATAGGCAGAGGTTGTGTCTCACTCATTTCTGTTATTTTCTCTATTATTAAGCATAATGTCCTGCACTGGGAAACAGCTGGTGCTCACTAATTGTGTAACCAGTAAACAATGCATGAACAAATGAGTTGAATGATCTTTTGCTAACAGTTATAAGGCAATATAGCTTAATAAGAAGTAATGAGTGGTTTGGAATGCCAGTTGTTTTGCACCATGTTACCTAAACAGTTGGTTAATTTAAAAATAATATGAATGAAATCAATGTTTTATCATCACATAGACAAAAATGGCTCGTTAATTGCATTGTTCACTTTCTAGTTTGTGGCTGTAAGATCATATAGATAGAAATTCATAGTGTTATGTCTTGTTCTCAGATAAAGCAATTTTTAATTGGATGATATTGACCAAGTAAATTTAAATCTCCCTGGGTCTTCTCCTCTCCATCTGCTAAAATGTATAGTCAAGTCAGCCTGCTCACTGCCTCACAAGAAAATTGTCATGCCAACTCTTTTGTAAAAGACGACTTCCTGGAGTGAAATAAAAGGCCAAGTGGCTTGGTTCCTATCTCTGCTTAAGGAAGATTCTATAAATGAATGGTTTTATTCTTATTCATCAACCCAATTTTGTGTTAGTTATAGCAATTTGTGTGGCCTGGAACTCCTCCTCATCTTTCTCAATTTCACATTCACATTTACCAAGTAACATGATTACAAAAATTACAAATAAGACACTTGATGGATATTCTCCGGTCCTTTTGTTCCTGTGGTTCCTTGGACATAAACACACATGCACACAGACATGAAGAGGGGAAGAAAGAGAAAGATGTGTGTATATATATATATACACTCACACACACACACACACACACACATATATATGTGTGTATATATATAATATATAATCTACGTATATAGATATACATATCCATATATATAGAGAGAGAATAAGATATTCACTTTTGAATTGAAACTTTTTGTCAAGAAAAAATAGATTAAAAAATAAATTATTGACTTTAACACATAACTTATTCTTGTGAGTCTTCCAAAGAGAAACTTCTAAGTTTGGGTTATAAAAGGGACCAACATATGATCTAAAAATCTGACATATTCATATTTGTTATGTATTTCTTTTTAGTCTTCATGCTTTATACCATGTCTTCAAGTTCTTTAGTTGTCGAAAGTTTTTTCAAGAAAAAAAGAGAAATAAAAAATTGGTTATTGACTTTAACACATAACTTATTCTTGTGAGTTTTCTAAAGGGAAAGGTCTGAGTTCTAAAAGAGATCAACATATGATCTAAAAACCTGACATAATCATATTATAGATTTCCCTTTTGTCTTCATGCTTTCTACCAAGTCTTTTGAGCCTTAGTCTTCTCAAACTTTCTCTGCCTGTTTTCTCCCTCCTCCAAATCATCATGTATATTACTACTATCATCTAAATAGTTGAAAACACATCCTCAGTTAAATCCTTCTCAAGCACCTTCAATCAATCACATACTATTGACTACAGCAGGGGTTGGCAAGCTACGGCATGTAGGCCAAATCCAATCGGCTTCCTGTTTTCATACACAAAATTTATTGGAACACAGACATGCTTGTTCATTTACTTATTGCCTATGGCTACTTTTGTCCTACAAAGGCAGCGTTAAGTAGTTTCCACAGAGAGAGTATGCCCCACAAAGCCTAAGATAGTCACCATCTTATGCTTTACAGAAAAAAAGTTTAGCTGACTTCTGGACTGCAACATAAAATAAAAACTCTATAGCCTGGCATTTATTGCCTTTCACAAATTACATTTAACACATAGTAGATTATGCATAAAACTGTAATCTAGGTGAAAATTCATGTTGAAAATATATCTGCACTATTAATTCCTAGCAAAGTTTCTTAGCTGTAGCAGTTCCTGTCCTCCTGGGATACAGTGTGCAGTGCCTTGTTATGGCCGGCACATTGCCCCTACAGTCAGACACATATAAGTTCAAACTTAAGCTCTGGCAGGTAGTAGTAAAAGTAATATGAGTGAAATCAATGTTTTCTCATCACATAGACAAAAATGGCTCGTTAATTGCATTGTTCACTTTGTAGTTTGTGGCTGTAAGATCATGTAGATAGAAATTCTTAGTGTTTTGTCTTGTTCTCAGATAAAGCAATTTTTAATTGGAGGATATTGACCAAGTAAATTGAAATCTCCCTGGGTCTTCTCCTCTCCATCTGCTAAAATGTGTTGCACAACATTTGAATATACTAAATGCCACTGAATTGTGCACTTTAAAATGATTAATTATGTGTTCTGTAAATGTTACTTAAATTTTTAAAAGGCACTAAAAAGTTGTGAACATTGTCAGAATGTGTGTATTTTTAAGTTTGCTTTATGATGCTTGAGCAAGTTAGTTTTCTTTTCTGGTTTTCTGGATCCTGATTTCTTCATTTGTAAAGCAATTTTACAAATGAAGATTCTAGAAATAAACAACTAACACATTTAAAGTACCTAGTACATTGGGTGGGTGTGGTGACTCACACCTGCAATCCGAGCACTTTGGGAAGCCTAGGCAGGCAGATGATTTGAGGTCAGGGGTTCGAGACCAGCCTGGCCAACATGGTGAAACCCATTCTCTAATAAAAATACAAAAATTATCCAGGTGTGCTGGTGCATGCCTATAATCCCAGCTACTTAGGAGGATGAGGCAGGAGAATTGCTTGAACCTGGGAGGCAGATGTTGCAGTGAGCAGAGATTGTGCCACAGCACTCCAGCCTGGGCAACAGAGTAAAATTCCATCTCAAAACAAAACAAAACAAACAACCTAGAACAATACTTGAAATATAATAATTCACACTCAAGAAATGCTATTATATGCTTTCTTGATAAGTCCAGGAGGTAGCTTAGCTTGGAAGACATGGAGTATTAATCTGCTTAGGCTGCCATAACAGAGCACCATAGATTAGGTAGAATAAACAAGAGAAATGTATATCTCACAGCTCTGGAAGCTGGAAAGTCCAACATCAAGATCTTGTCCAATTAGTTTTCTGGTGAGATTTCTCTTCCTGGCTTGCAAAACAGCTTTCCTTCTGGCTGTGTCCTCACATGGCAGAAAAAAGAGAAAGTGAGCCCTCTGGTGTTTCTTCTTATCGGGATACTAATCCTATTTGGTCGAAGCCTCGCCCTTATGACTTCATTTAACCTTAATTATCTCCTTATAGGCTCTATCTCCAAATACAGTCACCTGGGGGTTAGAATTTCGAAGGGACATAATTTAGTCCATAGTATTTGACATACAGACAATAGTGGTTAATTATTCAGCTTGCACTGCTGGATTGGCCATTGTATCTTCCAAGGAATGGATTTCATTGTTAAGTGAGGTGGGTATTTGATTTTCAAATCTCAAAACCATGTAATCTTGTTGATATCATATGATATTTATGTGTATTGTTAGGCTGCAAAAGCATATTACACAACCATGTATATGGTATGATTATGCATTTGGTAAAAACACAGAAAAAATCATCACAGGATATATGTCCACAAGTTCACTGTTATTCTTAGGTGGTAGAATAATGAACAATTTTAAGAAAAACCTCTTTTCTTTTCAATTTCCTGCTTATTATACAATGAATATGAAACATATGTAAATATAAATATCTGAATAAAAACATCATAAAGCAAACTTAAAAATGCACACATTCTGACAGTGTCCATAACTTTTTAGTGCCTTTTAAAAATTTAAGTAACATTTACAGAACACATAATTAATCATTTTAAAGTGCACAATTCAGTGGCATTTAGTACATTCAAATCTTATGCAACCATCACTTTGATCTAGTTTTAAAAACAACTTTATTGAGGTATAATTAACATCTCATAAAATTATCCCATATAAAATGCACAGTTGAAATATTTTTGTTAATACAGTTATACAACCATCACCACGATCCATTTTGTAGAACCCTTCCATTTCTCCAATAAGATTCTTTGTATCCATTTAGATTTAACCTCCATTCTCACTTCAAAACCCACGGAACAACTAACAACTGTCTATCTTCTTAGATTTGCCATTCTTGACATTCTACATATATGGAATCATAATATATGATCTTTTGTTTTTGGCTTCTTTCACTTTCATAATATTTTTGAGGTTTATCTATGTTGTGTAGTATTTAATTTCTGTTTATTATTGAATAAAATTCCATTGTATGGTTACACTATATTTTATCCACTCACACATGGATTTGGATTATCCACTCACTCATGGACATGGATTTTTTCTACATTTTGTGTATTAGGAATAATTCTGCTATTAATATTCACGTTCAAGTCTATATGGACATGAGCTTTTATTTCTCTGGGGTAGGATTTTAGAAGGGAAATTATTGAGTTGTATGGTAAACTTATACATACATTTTTATAAAACTGCTATATTGTTTTCTTCAGAACTAGGCTTTTGATTTACACAAACATGAGGGAAGAACAACTACACTTCTAACTTTCATAAATTATGCAGCATGGGCTAAGTTTCTTATGGCCTCTACATCCATTTCATCTCCTATAAAATGAGGACATAAATAAAACTTATTTTGCAGAGTTATTGTAAAGATTAACAGTTTATAAAACAATTAATTAGAGGATTAAAGAACAATGCTTATATGTGTGAACCTTAAATGTTAGCTGTTATTATGGAATGTGTTCATGTGACTGGGATTCCAAGTCAAATTCCTTGCATAGACATTATATGAAACATTATTTATCAGTTGCTTTTTATAGTTTTTTTTTTCAGTTAAATAATAACTTGCAGACTCTTATATTTTTAGGAATTTTCTTCCAAGTCTTCTCAAAGCATTCAACTATAAAAGTATCTCTACAAATTAATCTTCATAGAGATACTAACTTTTATTTATTTTGCACTCACATAGCATATTAATGCTTCACTAGTTTATGAAATTATATGTCTCAAATGGCTGGAGCTGACAGCCTACTGGACATAAGTGTTCATGTACTGGGGATATTGGTAAGTTTTATGAATTAAAGGACATTTTCTGGTAAATCTGGTTGCTGTTTGTGGAACTTGGCAAAAATCCTTTACTGTATGACAGTGCCTGAGGAATTTCTACTAGTTGCAAAGTTAAAGAAAAGGAAATGACAATGCATGTTTGACTCTACATTCTGCAAAATCTGAACTAGAACTTAGCATATTTATTACTTAAGATAAAACATAGCCATATAACCATGAAGTAGTATTTGGGAGTAATTATTAATGACAATGGAAAATATATTAAAATTAAAAAGTTTAATACAAATTAATCTTGAAGAAACTGTGGCTCTAAGTGATGGCATTATCAGTTGATATTTTTCCTGTATATCTCTATGTGTTTCTCCACTAAAATTTTATTACATGGGCAGATATTGCTTTGATAAACAGATAAAAAATAAATAAAATTTCTGGATTCATCTCTGACATGTAAAACACTTGGAAATCTTCACTTCCTTGCAGCAAGAGAAAGCTAAGCAAATGGAAAACCAATAAGTTTTCTTGAATGTCTCAGGGAACAGAGGTTACAGAGCAAACTGACACCTAGAAATCTGTAGAGACTGGCAAATCCAGAGTCATAACGGAGATCTGTTTACCTGGAGTAGGAGCAAGTGGAGCCATAACCTAGAAGGAATATTTAAATGATAATTTTAATGACTTGCTGGAGGCTGAGTGTATACACACAAAAGTTGCAATTGAATATTGCTAGTAGCGTTATTCATAATCACCTGAAACTAGAAATAACCAAGATGTCCTTAAATAGATGAAAGAAAAAAAAAACAAATTGTGGCATATGCATATAATGGAATATTATTCAGCAATTAAAAAAACTACCATTTGACAAAAAAGACACAGATGAATCTTAACTTTCTTTCCTTTCCTTTCTTTTCTTTCCCTTTCATTTCTCCTTCCTTCCTTCCTTCCTTCCTTCCTTCCTTCCTTCCTTCCTTCCTACCTTCCTTCCTTCCTTCCTTCCTTCCCTCCCTCCCTCCCTCCTTCCTTCCTTTCTTACTTTCTTTCTTTCTTTTCTTTCTTTCTTCTTTCTCCCTCGCCCTTCCTTCTTTCCTTCCTTCCTTCCTTCCTTCCTTCCTTCCTTCCTTCCTTCCTTCCTTCCTTCCTTTCTTTCTTTCATTCTCTTGCTTTCTTTTCTTTTCTTTTCTTTTCTTTTCTTTTCTTTTCTTTTCTTTCCCTCTTTCATCTCGTTCTATTACCCAGGCTACAGTGCAGTGGCACAATCTTGGCTCACTGCAATCTCCACCTCCCTGGTTTAAGTGATTCTTGTGCCTCTTGAGTAGCTGGGACTACAGGCATGTATCACCATGCCTGCATTTTTAATAGAGACTGGGTTTCATCATGTTGGCCAGGCTGCTCTCAAACTCCTGACCTCAAGTGATCCACCCACCTTGGACTCTTAAAGTGCTGGGATTACAGGCATGAGCCACCATGCATGGCCTTAACTGTATATTTCTGAGTTAAAGAAGTTCATCTGGAAAGGATACATACCATACAATTCCTGTTATATGACATTTTAAGAAAGGCAAAAACTATAGCAATAGTAAGATGTTAGTAGCTTTCCAGGGGTTTGGTAGGGAAGCATTAATCACAGAAGATAATTGTAGGGTTGTGAAGCTATTTGATATGAGACTTTAATGGTGGATACATGAAATTATACATTTTTCAAAACCCATAGAATCTTACAGCACAAAAGTAAACTTAAATGTATACAAATTTAATTTTAAAAAATTAGGAGGTTGATAGTTCCTAGGAAGTATTGCGCACTGTGACAAAATAATTTAACTGTATCATAAATGAATGAAATAGTCTCCCTGAATTGGGTGGGAGTGGAGGTACTGATCTTAGCATCTTTGAAAATTAGTGAAGTCTATAAGACTAACAGCAAAAGGAACTGCACATAAGCACTGTATTCTACTTGATAAAGTTGTTTCCCATGAGGGAATGGGTTAATAATTCTGAAACTTCTATACATATATATTGGAATTGAACAATAAAGTAAATGGGTTCTATATAGTGGGAGCCAGATTTCTTTGTCAGAGTAGGAGTTTACAGATGAACAAAGGGAGGAGGTTAGAATGATCTCTGTAATTGGTAATGGATTAGAGACAACAGTATAAATTTATATTTAAGTAATGTAGATATAGATGGCTACATAAATACTGATAGCTATACATATATAAAGGGTTAGTATATACAAATATATTTCCTTGTTGTGTCAGTTGAGAGGACCTAGAAGCAATGACATAGCTGGCACTCAGATATTTGTTTCTGATAGTGTTTTCCAATAAAAGGACCCAGGGCTGCTTGGACAAATATTTGATTGAGGAGCAGATGGTGCAGAAAATATACAAGATTATTCTGGAGAATCTAGTACTACCATAAAGCAAAGAAGTGTTTAAAAAAGAGAAATTAAAACCCATAATAATGAACAAGAGTATGCCAGTGTAACACAGGAGGCAAGTGAAAGAGCACCCAATGACCCAAACTGGAACAATTAATCACTAAAATAAGTAAAGTACTATTGAATTATAAAAGTATAAAATAAGTATGTCAGTTCATATTGAAATAACTTTTTAAAAAGTAAATAGATGAAGAATTTGGGGTAAAAGAATAAATATAATAAAGCCCAGGGCCAGGTTCATACAAAAATTTTTAAATATTTCTAATGTTCTTACAGATGGACTGAATATTCTTTACTGAGTGTCCCAGCAGACAAAGCAGAGAATCAAGCAGTTCACAATGTTCTCAGCATATGTATATCTCAAAACAAAAAGGAAGTACTTATTCAAAAGTCAAAAGAAGGTCAATTTCTCTTGAAAATGAGATTCAAGAAACGTTTCTTCAGTTTTTAAAGCAGAGATATTGATAAATATAGTTGACTCTATACTCAACAACATCTTTATAATAGATAAGGATGTAATAACACCTTTCATTATGTCATAAGAAGAAGTTTGTTTAGTTAATTTCTTATGGCACATGAGCAGGATAATACTTATAGCTACCATATAATCTGTATTTATATAAAACCTGAAATTATTACTTGTCTCTAAAAGAGGAGGTTTTTTGAAATCATGATTCTTGAAATCCTAGGTGACAGAAACCGGAAAAATTAAAATGTTTAAATATTACTTCAAATTTTATTTTATTTTTTTACTAATATTGACTTTTTCATGACAAGTAAAATATTGAGTTCTTAAAACTACAGATTTCCCCTATCTATCATTGGTTTTACACACATGTATTTAAGGAATGGTTAAGATCCCAACTATTAGAATTAAACTCCTGTTTTAATACTATTGCATCCTATTCTGGTCATAAACCTCTGCCTATCTCTAGTTGCTCACACACCTTCATCTATAAGCCAAAAGGGTTATAGATCTATTTAGAATAGCTTGCTTATGGATTGAAACACAAGTATTTTTAGCAACTAGCAGCATTACTCTGAACTTTCTAATTATGATTGGTTTTACTTTCTAATCTACTGGAGTCACAGAACAAAGCTGCAAGATGTCACTGGAAGAGGTCAATTGGCACCCAACAGTGTTCACTTCCTTACGAAGAGCTCAGAGCACCAGTGGGGTTGCTTAT
This sequence comes from Piliocolobus tephrosceles, assembly GCF_002776525.5. Taxonomy (NCBI): domain Eukaryota; kingdom Metazoa; phylum Chordata; class Mammalia; order Primates; family Cercopithecidae; genus Piliocolobus; species Piliocolobus tephrosceles. Next base: position 112,758,880 of record NC_045435.1, read on the forward strand.
GCAACATTAGATCTAAATAGAAAACCATTCTATATCCACCTCATTGAGGATTAAAACTGGGAGGGCTAATTTGTTTCAAGTGGGGAAGAAACACTACAGACTCCCTGCTCCAGGCTGTGTGGGTCCTTGTCATTTAACTCATCATGGGGTCTCCTATAGAATCTGACCTGGGATTGTCTCCGAATGAGGCTACAAATACAGATGCTTGTGTTCCTGTCCTGTGTAACTGTTTCCATCAGTTGTCACATTTAAATTGCATTATGTTTTAATAGTCATTTGCGTGCTGTTCCTGTAAATGAAGCTGCTGCTTAATTTGCAACACTTTTATTACTTGTAACATTTTATCCAAAATGGGAAGCTATATCTAAGGAGGTGATTGACAAGTTTACTGAGGCTCCTTTTCCTTGTATTAAAAGACCAAGCCCCATACGCTCTTCACTATGTAATTTAGTAGTCTATGATTTCAATGGTTGTCTTAGGTCCAATCATTTTGTCAGGTATCAAATAAACTCTACTTAAAACTGAACATTGCCCTCTTGGTGTTTGTCAGTAGGGTATTATTTAATTTAAGATAGCTTTAGCAATTTCCCTTTCAAAGCTTTAGCAGATACTTTGAGAAATAAATTTTCCCAAAGTGTGTCCTTCCCATCATCAAACTTCTGTTATTGTGTGTTTTATTTCCATGGAAATACATTTCTTTGAATATAATTGTGCTTTTTAAATTGTGTTATCACTTGGGGACATCTTTTCTCATTTATTACCTTGGACTCTTAAGAGAACAAGATAAAAATACCAGATTAATCTGTGGAGCACTTATATAAAACCTAAGTATTTATATTTAAGGCAGGCCCTTTTAAAATATTTATTGATGAATAATAGTAAACATTGTGATACACTAGAATGGCAAAGGGGCATTGTACTGCTATTATTTTCATATAAACTAAGCAAAAGAGAATTTCAAATTATAGCAGGGGTTCGTTTAAGTATCTAGAGTGGAAGGAAAACAGTAATAGCATAACTGAAAAGTTAATTGGGGAAAAAGGCACTTACTGACTCACTTTTACTTAAATTGTTATCAGATTCCAAATTTCATTCTCTCTTGACACTTTCAATGTTTGCCTCAGATACCCTTTTTCTTTTTTCTTCCCTCCCTCCCTCCCTCCCTCCCTCCCTTCCTTCCTTCCTTCCTTCCTTCCTTCCTTCCTTCCTTCCTTCCTTTTCTCTTTTCCCTCTCTTTCTTTTAGAGACAGGGTCTCACTACATTTCCCAAGCTGGTCTCGAACTCCTGGCCTCAAGCGACTCTCCCACCTTGGCCTCCCAAAATTTTGTGATTAAGGGTGTGAGAAACCACAACAGGCCAGGCCCCTTTTTCTTCTATCTTCTATCTCTTTCTCACTGCCAGACCCTTCTTCTGTAAACATTCTATAGTAATTTTTGTTCAAACGCCATCTTCTTTTGAATCTTGTCCCTTCTTTCTATTACATTGTAACTGTTATCCCATTTTCTTATAAACATGGCAAAACTGTACTCATTTACCATTCCACCCTTTGCAAGCTGACATTTGCAACTCTTTGAATTATTACTATCTTCATATTGTCAGATCTTTTTAAATTGTTTTTGGACATAAACTCCATTCTGTGTACATACCCCATCTCCTTCCCGTATGAGATGGCTTCTTTTTCTTGGCTTCTTAGATAGCATTCTATTTTTTTTCTACATTTTTTTTTTTTTACTAAGCTTTTTCACTGTTAATGTTTTTGTTTTTTTTCCTTTTTTTTTTTTTTTTTTTTTTTTTTTTTGCCTTCTCACTTGCCTGACCCTAAAGCATTGGTTTGCTCTCTCTAGCCTTCTTAATCTGTGTTTCTACCAAGTGATCTCATCCATTAACAGGGCTGCAGCTTCCATTAATGTGCTGTTGAATCTGAAATTTAAATGAATCAGCCAAAGGAAAGCTGGACTACTTTAAGAAGAAAAACTAGATATTCTGGGTAATAAAAATAAAAAAATGTTTTTGACAGATTATGAAAGAACAGTCAATACACGTGATTACAAAGTAGATTGATAGGCTCTAGCTATTAATGAAAAAAATCACCCACAGCACTGAATTCAGAGGATGTAGAAGATTATGGAATTAGTACTTCCATTAAGATAAAGAGGCATAGTATGTTAGAGCTCAAAGATGGTCTTTCTTACGTTCTGGGTGGAGCAGGAAGCTCTTGCCCCACAGGTTACAGGTCGTTTGTACTAAATACCAGAAAACTATATCCTATGAATTTTTCTTGCTATCAATGCAAGGTATGGGGCTTGTGGGGCAAGGGGAGCAACTAGCAAACATTAACAAACATCAGGATTTCTGAATCAGTTGTAAACTATGTTATTACCACATCTCAAAGTGGCAAGGTGAGATGAGTAAAAAGATAAGATATAAAGGTAAAAAGGCCAACTTCATTGCTGATTTACTGGGAGTATTAAGCTGGGATGCTGAAGGCAAAGCTTGAAAATATTGCTTGAGTCAGGAGTGGGCATTATGGTGTAGTTGTAGCACATTGGGTCTGTAGTTAAGCTTAAGGAGACAGCCAGAGTTTCATGAAAAAGATCATATACAATATAGCATTAATCTTCATATTTTAGATATAAAAGAAAATGAGAACTTCATTGATTAAGTAAACTGTCCAAAGTCAAATCAAGGGTTTACTATCAGATCTAATATTTGAATTCAGACTACTGTCTTGCAGGCCATCATATCAGGCAGCCTCTAAAAAATGAGCAGAGATTAGGGACATTTAAGAAAGTTCTTTCTGTTTGAAAATCATTTTAGCAATGCTTTGCTTCAATCAAGTAAACATCAACATTTATTAAAGAAAGCACCACAATTCATAGGAAAAACCATAGGGTTTCAGGGTGGCTGACAAATATTTCATTGTTCCTTCTACTATTTTTTTCCCTGGAGCCTGTTCAGTATTGTTGGTCTCAGGGACGATTCACTCCTTTCAAAGTCTCTAAATTTAGTGTTGAACTGATCAGAAAATCATTCATCACACATAAGTGAACAGCCTGATTGTTATTTCCAAAACACTGAAAATCCTGGATAAGAACCAGAACACAAGCTTTCTTTGAAGAATGTCATGTCTTTGCTGAGTGGGCCTCAGCAGTTTAAGGGCTACTTGGCCTCTGCTTTAGATAATTCATAGCTTATTCCCATTTGACAAGTCAAATAGATTTTTTTTTTTTTCAGAGAGATTATTCTTTTGTAGACTTTTTTCTCATTTAGTATGACTATTAGTGACTTAGAGACATTTAGAAATATTTCAAATGATCCAATATAATTAAAAATACAGTATAGATGAGCTGTATATTTTGAATGAGATTTTGTAATAAAGGAAGTCAGTCTTTGAATTAGAAAAGCCTACTTCATACACAGCCCATGCATAAATTGGCTGCTATCCTGGCTGTTCCATCCTCTCAGCATAAGAAATTACTATACAAAGTGCTATACAAAGACTCAAGGTTTAAAGGAATAGGCCATTTTGATTGGGTTTTAGCAGTTGAAGTTTTTCATTTCATTTTATTATGCTACTTTACATTTCTATAATTAAAATATCTGGGCTAAAAAATACCGAATAAAATTGCAAACATTTCTGGGAATGTTAAATGGTGTGTAGGCATTTACATGTTAGTATGAATTAATTTAATGAGATTGTTTGCCTTCTAAACTCAGCAAGGGCCTTGACAATATAAATTTGTTTGGAGAGAAGAAATCAAATAATGTGAAAACACAGAACACTTTGTTGTGGACTAGGTCTGGGTGGGTCACGTGATGAGATAGGGAAGGACACTGATGTATTTCAGGAAAAGAGAATTTTAGAAAACAAAACTGTCTTTGTCCTCATTGCATGCACATGTATGTACTCAATATGCATACAAACATGCACACACAGAGAGGTTATATTCAAGATTTCTGGGTCGGACATGGTGTCTCACACCTGTAATCCCAGCACTTAGGGAGGCTGAAGCGGGTGGATCACTTGAGGTCAGGAATTCAAGACAAGCCTGGCCAACATGGTGAAACCCCATCTCTACTAAAAAAAAAAAAAAAAAAAAAAAAAACACAAAAATTAGCCAGGCATGGTGGCACATATCTGTAATCCCAGCTACTCAGGAGGCTGAGGCACAAGAATCACTTGAACCGGGGAGGCGGAGGTTGCCATGAGCTGAGATCGCACCACTGCACTCCAGCTGGGCAACAGAACAAGACTCCATCTAGAAAAACAAAAGATTTTTGTACCATTAGGACAAAGAACTCAGGGAATACTGATACCACCATAAAGAAGAGCTATAAGTGACTTAAACAGCTTTTATGGGCTGGCCTACAACATCTTTCTGACTTTCAAATTACAGACCAAATATAATAAACCATTATATTTTAAGTGATTTATATGTTTTAGAATCTCTGGACGAGATAAATAAACGTTCTCTGGATAATGTTTTAAACAATAATTTTTTGGTTTTAGAATTTCATACCCCAGAAGCCTTTCTCTCTTGAAGAAAAAGTTTCCTTTAATCAGGTAATGAGAATTTTGTACCTATTTTGTTCTGGCCTCCAGCAAATTCAAATTTGAGACCCAATCGCAGTAACAAAACTGTTATGCCACTCACTCCTTCATGTTACTTTGATTCTCAATTTCTATTTAAGCAGCTTAATTAGAAGAAGCCTTAACTCTCTATTATAAAAATGGCAACTAAGAAAAGACACAAGAAGAAACAGAATGTTTTTATGTATTATGTGGTTATACATGCATTATCTTAGTTATTCCTCCCAACAGGTTATGACATAGGTGTTATGATCCCATTTTTAAAAATCAGGAAGCTTGGTTCAAACAGATCTGAAGTGACAATGTTGACATTCAGACTTCTTAGTATCTAACCAGTTTATTGAATGAATGATATCCTGATAGGTTATAATCAAGACACAGCTTTATTTTTCTTCTGTGTTTGCATTCCAAAATGCTCCCTTGCATCTCCCCATCTGTTGAGGAGATCGCACAAATTTTGAGTTGCTTTTAACTTAAGGACACTTTTCATTTTCAGGTATTACCAAATCTAATCTTTCTCAAAGTAAATCTTCAAACGCTTATCAACTCAAAGTTTTCCCCATGCTCTAACTGAGATCTCAGCTGAGCGTCAGAGATTTGAAGGGGTAAAGCCAGGGAAATGTAATATTCTTCTGTTTTCTAGGCTTTTCCACTTTTCCTCTCCACTTACTCAGCAGTTGGCTGCTTCAGATTCAGGGGATGGAGAGGGATGACAGTATGAGGAAAAAGTAACATCTTCCTTGCAGTATGCTATCTGTCAGTGCCCCTTTCAATGACGTTTCCAAATGCTGTCTGATACAGGGGACTCACTTTCTGACTGACGTCTTTAAACTTCACTTCCTCTACTGTGAGGCATGTTTTCAGTTTCTCCTATAGGATGCTCTTTGGCAGGGCCCATCAGTATGTTTTTAACTCTACTTTCCGAGGAATCCATTTGGCATAAGGGAGTTCAGACATCTTTGATTGGCCAAATATGTAAGTGCAGTCTGATCATTGCTGCTGTGCTCTCTACTTGTCTTGCCATTTAAATCAATTTGGCCATCCTTGCACCTTGAGCATTCTCCAGGTGAGAGGCAGGAGCTGCTTCTATGTTTACATATGCCCTGCAACACATGTCAGGTCCTCCCAAATAGCCAGCTGGGGAGTGAGATGCTAGAGTCCCCTTTTAGACATTCCTAATATTTATGTTAATTCTGTCAGCAGTCTCCTCACTCACCTTGAACTGGAGAATGATATATACATCAGTAGGGCTGATAACCATACACCCCAATTAGCCTCTTTGATGAAACAGCTTTCTTTGATACAGTTATGTTGAGTAAGTTGCTGGATGAATTTTGCTGCCTTAAGTTAGTCTTGCATGGTTGTGTCTAACACTTTCCTTTAGAATGTAGGGAATATATAGAGTCTATTTTCCTTAGTCTTGGGGCATCAGCTGAAATTCGGAAATAATAGAATAAGCCTCATTTAACAGTTTGTTATTTTGTTTTTAAATTTCATAGTCTTTTGCCTATAACATACTGCTTCCAAAAATTCACATTAGGTAAATCTACTCACATTCTTCACATCTTTAATTTAGAAGTTTATTATGACAAAACATGTATATTAATCTATAAAGTGAGCAGACCTTATATTGTAAAATTTGTTTCTACCTCTGCTGTCTTTTAAAAACATAAGATATGTTTTCTGCTACAAATATAAGACTAACTTTCAGCTATAGATTGCCAAATATGAGTATTTGCCAAACTCAAGATATCTTTGGAAATATTTTCAAGCAAGCATTGAAACCTTTCTTGCTTTAACATGGCCACTAGTTGGCCAGTCAAATGCATTTTGCAAAGAACTGTTAATTGGAAAAAGGTGTGGGTCTTATTTTGGCCTTAATGCTATGTAGCTGTGTGAACTTCAGAACTATGTTAACCTCTTTTCCATTCGGGATTCCTATAATTAAAGACTCTTACTAAGTAATCTTTATAGCCACAAGAGGTTAACCATCCATGTAGTGCTGAGATGAACCATTTGAACCAAGCACTGAAATCCTTCTAAATAAAGCCAGAGCTATTGGAGCTGTTGAGAAGAAAATAACCTCTGACTGATAAAATGTCTGGACAAGCCATTATCCAGGAGGGGCTTCTTTGATTTCAGTAAAGTGAAGTGCTAATCTAAGCAGTTAGTTTTTCAGAGTTTCCAGAGACTAAAGAGGATGCATACCAACAAAATGAGCACACTTACAGAGCATTTATTTGTTAAACGGCCAATACAGTGTGCGTGTGTATGTATGTTTCTGTGTGTGCATGTATGTGAGAGAGTGAGAAAGTGAGTAAACGTGTTTGTCTATTCACAAATTAATTAATATATAATATGCTGATAAAATTTCCACAAGCAATAAATGAATATTTATAAATAAGCAGGTCTCAAAATATAGATGAATATCTATTAGTTTCAGTATAAAAATCAAACTCGATGGCATAGGACCTCCATGGCCTGGCCTCTGATGCCCTCTTTACACTCACCTCTTGCTTTGCCCTAACTCAAATTCTATCATTTGATCATACTGAGCTACTTGTTCTTGCTCAAAAACATCAGGATTTCAGCCTCCATAGCTTTTTATAAGCAACTTATCTTATTTATTGTTCTAGTTATCTACTGCTGGGTAATAAGTCATACTAACACTTACTAGTGGTCCTGGGAGTTGACAGAGCTTAGCTAGGTGGTCCTTACTCAATAGAGTCACTTATGGGAATCCAGTCAGATGGTGGCTAAAACTGTAAATTGTCTGGGACTTGCTAACTCACATGTCTTGTACCTGGACTTGAAAGACGCAGACGGCTGAAATCTAGAACACCTGGGCTCTTTGGGTATTCCTCTCTCTGTGGTCTTTTGATATGTTCTTTCCAGTGTGATAGCTTCAGCAGAGTCAGACTACTTACATGATGCCTCAGAGCTTTAAAATACTTGTCTCAGTAGAACAAGAGTCAGGCAGAAGCCATACCATCTTCCATGGCTAGTCTAAACAGGCTTGCAATGTCACTTCTGCTGCATTTTATTCATTAGAAAGGAGTTGCTAAGGACTATTTATGTTCAAGAAAGTGGAATTAGATTCCACTTTTCTATGGGTGGAATGTCAAAGAATGTATGAACATGTTTTCAAATCACCATGTCCACAGAGCAAATATCTATTATTATCTTTTGAGACTCCTGTCTGCAGTTGTCTCTTTTATGAAGGCTTTGGACCATGTTCATATTTCACCTTACCCCTTATGCTTTCTCAAATTGACCATTTGCTTCATTATACTTCTATTTTTTTCTGTTCTCTATTCTATTATTACAAGTATAATTTTTTTAATATCTGTATTAGTTTATGCTTGTCTGTTGTATTCTAATACAAATGCCTTAACTGTGAGAAATGTTTCTATATTCTCTTTGTTACCTGTGTTATTTAGCTCAGTATCAAAAAACAAGTCTGTTGATTGAATGACTAATTGAACTGAATAAAGTATTGAATAATAAATATAAGAGAATATAAAAAGCTTATATAAGCCAGAAAATTTATTTATAACAAATCAGAATTACTTTTAAATGATGCAAAATCATTTATTTCAATGCTATGGACATTTTACTTTGGGCTTTATGAAAAATTACAATTTGCTTACTATTTTGTGTATATAGATAAACAAGTGACCAGAAACTCTAAACTTACTTTTTTCTCCCTAGCATTATGGTCATTGAAAGCAAATTAGCACAAGCCCAGATTAAGAGCTCATGTCCTTAGTTTTGAGGCCCTGAAAAAAATTAGAGAATTCTGTGGAATATACTCATCTTCTTTCTCTCAGAACTTAGTAGGCATTCATCTTATGACTCCTACCGTGCTGATTACAAGAGCTGTCAAATGTCCATAAAAGCCCAATACAGTAATAGAAGAAGGAGCTTTTCCAAGATGAATTTAAGAAGTGATGGATTTGCAAAATGGTTAACTTCCTGGCAATTCTATAATGAATGATAAGCAGAAATTAAGTAATGCACTTCTATTCACTCTAGATTTATATGTTTGCCTTTTGGGTACATGTTGGCCGTTGAAATTGACAGCATTAATCTTTGGCATCTTTATTTCATCTCCTATATAAAAGCTAGTTAAAAAAGATGTCGCAAGAGTCACCCAAATTAGTGAAAGCAAGGTTATTTATATTTAATTTTCCCAAGTGCCAGACTTTTTACTTCTCATACAGTTCTATATCAATATTAGCACTTTGGATGTTAAGAAATTTAAAAAGTTGAATAGTTTACTGGCGTATTTCAGCAACTCAAGATCTCTGCCACCCGCAATTGTAATTGCATGGGGAATGGATAATTAGTCTTTAATAGTAAAAGAAGAGTAGGGGTCACATTTGGCTCAGAGTCATGGGTAGCGTTTTCATTAAATATCACCCTGTAGTCATTACTCACTGCACACTTTAGCAAGGCAGTTGATGAGGAAGGACATTGGAAACAGGGAAATTTCCATCAACAGGCAGAGCACGCACATGCTCAAGAGTGTAATTTGGTTCAACTAGTACTTGGAGACACTTACTGTCACATTATGCCACCTTACAACTGAAAAGAGTTTAGGGGATAAAAACTATTGTTTAGAGAAAATGTTATCCGATGGCACATACTTCAAATTCTGTTCACGAAAGCTAAGTAAGAGATTCTACCATTCTGTTGTTCCTTAGATGAAATTTGGAACATTGAATCCCACAATTTCATGTTTCATCAGGCAATATATGCATTCATGTAGATTATTCAACCAGAGTGATATGAAGTGAGAGATATTGCTCCATCATTATACAGAAAGCTTTAACATAAATGAAGATGAAAGCAGGACTCTTGTACTAATTTCTCTGTGCCTTTATACATAATATGAAGAAAATCTTTACACTTGATTTCCATGATTGTCATTTTTATTTATTTTTGCTTTTTCTGTTCAGAAATAGACAAAACTATGATTACATAGGTTAATTTTCAGAAATTTTAATCCCCATATCCTGGCTTTAATATTTTTGGTGCATTTGTAAAATGAAAAACAAAACCCCAGATCTCAAGAACCCAGTTATATGTGGTGTTTGGTGTTAGCACACATAGATGACTTAAGATGATTTATCCCTGTCACACTCGATCAGCCACACCCCTCTCAAGTTTTCACAAAGCAAAAATACACTCCAATAAAATGGTGAGCATACACAGTGAACACATCTCCTAGACAAGTCTCTTAGATCCTGATTTCTGCCAAAGTGTTACCTCCAATGTCTTTTCTACTACACAGAAGTTCTCCAGTTGCCAATGGTTACATTATTTCCATTGGAATACCTGCTCCTATAAAGACTTTCTACTTCTTCATTTAAGTACTTGTAGAGAATGAGAGAAATAACAAGCCTGGATAGTTCTTATTTACAAAATTCCATGATTTAAATTATGATGAAAAGGTAACGTCAGAAATCTGTTATCTCTCTGAGAGGTCTGGAATGAAAATTATTGGAAGAGAATAAAAGGGGCCAGCCATGGTGGCTCACACCTGTAATCTCAGCACTTTGGGAGGCCAAGGCAGGTGGATCACTTGAGGTCAGGAGTTTGAGATCAGCCTGGCTAACATGGTGAAAACCTGTCTCTACTAAAAATATAAAAATTAACCAGGTGTGGTGGTGAGCACCTGTAATCCCAGCTGCTCTGGAGGCTGAGGCAGGAGAATCACTTGAGCCCAGGAGGCAGAGGTTGCAGTGAGCTGAGATCTTGCCACTGCACTCCAGCCTGGCCAACAGGGACTCCATCTCAAACTCCAGCCTGGCTGACAGAGAGAGATTACATCTCACAACAACAACAACAACAACAACAACAACAACAACAACAACAAAGAGAATAAAAGAATAGGTAAGATCATTTGTATCTAGTAATAATACTCATTTTAAGTAATTTTAGGGAGTTTTATAAACTTATATTTTGGGGGAAATTCTCTGTTTTACTTCATGATTTTCCTAGTTACTAATCTGTGTGTTGAGTTAGAGTGATGAGTGCTTGTATGTGATTCTAGCCAGTGAGGGTTTTCTCTCACTTATTAGATGGAAAAAAAGAATAGGAAACAAGGCAAAAGATTGACTTTGAAAAAGGAGTCATAATTTGGAAAGTGACAGATAGCAAACATAGCCTCTTTACCTTACCTAAGATTGTCTACCATAGCTTCCCTTTTTCCATCTAATTTTTTTTTTAATTTGACTTCTGCCTTTCAGATATCTTTTAGCTCTGTGTAATATCTTTTATTTTTCCTTTTCGAGAAAAATATTATGACACAAATAGTGCATAAAAGATAGTTTAGTTTAAAAAATAATTATAAATACCTTATATCCACCATTTAGGCTCAGTGTTGAATGACATCTAGCCCCATTCCTCAATAAATTTGCTGCTTATTTGGAAAAAGAAATAAGTGACTAGGTATAATAAAATGTTACAGGTACTTTAAAAAGTATGCTTCTGGGCACAGTGGCTCATGCCTGCAATCTCAGCATTTTGGTAGGCTGAGGCAAGAGGATTGCTCAAGACCGGGAGTTTGAGACCAGCCTAGACAATATAGTGAGACCCTGTCTCTACAAAAAATAAAAAATAAAAAACAAAAATAAATAAATAAAAGACACCTGCATACATGTAAAGTGTAATAAAAAAAAAAAAAAAAAAAAAAAACAGGGCATGGTCAATTATATTTGTTGGGGAAAAAACAGAAGGGACAGGACAGAGATGTCTTCACAGATGAAATTAGAGCTGAAGCCAAACAGATGAATGGGTGACTGCCAGGCAGACCAAGAGTTAGTAGAGGGCTCTAAGCAGAGGAAGCTGCAGTAACAAATAGCAGAGTCATGAACAATACTGGCATATTTTGAAATCACAAGGGAGATTGTGGGATGTGGGGCAGCACCTTAAAATTCCTCTGCAATCTCAGTTCTAAAGTTTGAATGGGACAAGTCTGGAAGTAGAGTGACCTGATAAAAAGCTGTTCAGGTAGCCCAGAAAGAAATTAAAGTCTGGATTAAGTAATACGGAGACACTGTGTAAGTTCAAGGAATTTTTAAGAAGTACAATTTTCAAGACCTGGTGATTATTTGGATATAGAGGGTAATGGAAGGAGGGTTTAAGAATCAATCCTAAATGTTTAGTCTAAGTAATCAGGTTCATGACAATTCTACTAGGTAAGATGGAAGACTCAGTAAAATTGCTCCCTGGCACAAATTTGGATATAATGGTATTTGTGATTGGTTCCAATCTTCCTCTGAGACCCAGATGTTAATCAGAGAAAGACTGAGGTTCCCCCGCCAAATGGGGGGAAGAACATGGAGCAGGTAGCAGTCAGGAAGTGAGTGCCTTGTGATTATTTGGGGCTACAGTCAGGGTATGGTTCACTATAGTTTTCACTATCTTTATTTTTGTGCCTATTGCAATTTTATAACATGACTTTTATTTTTTTATTTTTTATTTTTTTTGAAATTCAACATTTTAATTGTGATATAAATTATGTAAATACTTTCCAAAAAGTATCTAAGATATTCCACTGTACAACACATCAAAACTATATCTGAGAAGCTGAAGACAATGAAGTGTAAATAAGGCACACAGTTTACACTCTTAATTGCATCCTAAACTGTTGTATAGTTCATATTTACAACCCCCCATAAAGTTTTTGCATCCTGAATTAGTCCTTCACATTTTGGTATTTGGCATAATGTTGAAACACACTTTATACACACTGACCGCTCCTTAAACCACTCACAGATTTAATAAATACTACAGAAAAAATTCAGAGATTTGAAGGCTTGATCTTCTATTTACTTCAAGATGACAGAAGAGTAGGTTTCTTGTGATGAAATACTACAAGAATGAAGAATTAACAAACTGTTGTGTAATACATCAGAAAAGCATATTAACTCTGCTGAAGTACCACTGAATGAAAAATGAATCTGTGAAGTATTAGCAGGCTGGCTTCTATGTCCCATCACTCTCATAGTCTTCTATTATTATGTTTTCTTCCATGTCTCCTTGGGCTGAAAAGGGCTGGGACTGGCTAGCAGGCAGTTCGCTGACACTATTCTGACTCAAAGGAAGAGACCAGGTTTCCGGCGCAGTGGCTTGAGTTGGTTCACCCAGAGATTCCGCTGCAGAAAGTCCTCCATTAAGCTGGGCTTCATCTCCGCTGTCAGGGTCTATCATTTCATGTTCCCTGTCAGTCAGGGCTTCCATTTTCAATCTTCCAAAGTGTCGCTTCAGAGGGAGCCTTCCAATATCTTGGATAAAAGAAATCTGAGCTTGATTTCTCATTGGAATGGTTAGTAGAGTAAGGTATGGCAATAGCTGAGTTTGGAGGCATAAAGCTGGCAGGCAGAAATCAGGAAAAAGTGCTTTTGCTGCCAGGCAATTTTCCCGATACTTTTTATATATTAGAAACCACTGAGGTTTGTGCAAGCGTCAAAAACTTGATCCTCCTCCTTGGCAATGAGCATATCCTCGGGCTTTGTTGGAATGTATCACACCTCTCGTAGCTATAGATGTGCTATATTTCCCTGAGTAAAGAGCGTGTATTCCAGTCACCACTGAGGATATCTGCAAAACTTAGAAATTCACTGGCTCTCACAATATCATCAATATCCATGAAGAAATCTATGTAGTTTTGGTGAAGATATAAATTAAATAAGTCTCCAGGCATGTGTGACATTTCTACTGTCTCCTCAGGTTCAACAAGTAATGTATCCCGTTCATATTCTGATAAATGAGAGGGCAACCGAGGTGAGTCTAATTCTGTTAAAGATGCTCTTTTACAATACAGAATTTTCCCCAAAGCTCTGAAGAGAAACAGAGAAACATCTTTGCCACCAATAGCTTGGACCTCTTGATTTTCAAAAACCCTATCAGGTTTTTTTCTTCGTTTTGATTTTGACAGCACAGCATCCGATTTTAAAGACATTCCTTTTTTCCTTGGCCATAAGTTGTTTTCTCCTTTTGAAGAAGAAAACTGGAGGCTGTTTATTGCACTTCTGATATCACCAGAACATCCTTGGCAGAGCAACTCTAGAGAAGTTTTGTCAGGCAGAGTAATTTTTCCTCCATTCTTGTTAGCTTCTATAGTCACTATTCGATTAAGAAATTTCATCATAATTGTTGGTGCCACAGGGTTGAAACTAATATTTGAGATAGAACACTCTTCCTGAATTTCTTTGGGAAACAATAACTTTGATTATTATCTCCACTGAGACTGTCTGAGATTACAAATATAAGAGGACATCGACCAATCCTCACATACTTCCTTAGAACTTCATGTAAAGTATGAGAATCCCGATAAAACTGGTTAGGTAAATCTTCAACCAGAATTATCTTCTTATCAGTTCTCAGATCATCTCCAAGCATTTGTAACTTGTTATACTTTGTTGCTCTTAGTAGAAACTCTTTGAAAACTGCTATCTGAGACTGATAGGGAAACATATGGAAGCTTGATTCAGTATTAAATATCTCCCTGAAATCATCTTTTTGGAAATCTGGTAAAACTGGATTAATCCGCTCTTGTACTTGAATACCATGCTCCTTCGATAGTACTTTTATGGTCGTTGTCTTTCCACACCCAGGAGGACCTGTTATTAATAAAATAGATCCACCCTGTTTTGGTTGCCTTTCTAAGACTTGAGCTTTTAACCAGGTTTCAACTTCTTCAATTTTCTTTTTATGCACAGCAAGTTCATGCTGAGTTTCTGGTTTATATTTATCCACCCATGGTTCATTTTCAGACAGAGATTCTTTTGAATTTTCTAAACCATACATCTGTTCTAAGGAAGACAGATTTCCTCTTTTTCTCGCTGGAAATTTGCTACTTTCTAATGTAGAAGGTCCATTTTTTCTTCTATGACTTGAGTTATTCACGCCTAATGACGTGGCAGTAATAGTAGAGATGCCTCTACACTCTAGAAAATCATCAAATGATGGGTCGACCCAGTTTGTTACCTTTGTGGAAGATACCTTTGGTCTAAGAAAAGTTTTTGATGTTATAAATTGTAATAGTTCCCATCCGTAGTTCAGGACCTGTAGTACATTAAACTATAATTCACCTTTTGTCATTAAAATTGGCAATTTTATTTGAGCAATTTTTATACTGAAAATCAAAGTTTTCCTTATTTCAAATTACAGTTGCAGTTCTTCATTTCCAATATTTCCCAAAAAAGTAAAATACCATGAATTCACTTGCTCCTCTAAAAAGCAAATAACTGTCCCTGAAGATGCCAGGTTCCTGAAATGAGATGTCAGAGGCAGACCTTCAAGACTATTCCTAGCCGACCCACCACCACCCCACACAGTGAACAGGGAATACTAAGCTCAAATATTCGTTCAACGTAATCCTATAATCAGTGGGGTGCCGGGTTGAGCTCGCAAATCCCCGCTGCTGGACAGGGCTTTGCACCCTCAATCTTCTCATCCCCGGATGGGATGGGCGGGTCGGGAGGAGGAGCGACGAGAGCCCAGGAAAGCTCGAAGGCAGATAGACTCGCGTCTCTAAGACATACACATAATATAGCCGCAGCCGCGGCGGCCTTACTTTCCCGGAGCTGCATCCCCTTTTGGGCAAAGAGATGAGGCGACCAGGGTCTACCCTAGGTGAAAAGGCAGCCACCTGGCCCTACCCGGGCTCTACGCAGAGCCTCTCGGAGGTCTAACATGACTTTTAAATTCACCTTGTAACAATATGACCTTGAATTTTGGCTGATGCAATTCTTTCAATCCAACATATAGTATTTTCGTGGTTCTATGTGTAGTTGGAGAATTAGGTCAAAAATGTTGAGCTGAGTTTTGAAATTGAGTTCATGGCACTTATCAAGTATGGAGATGAAACCCATGAAAAGGAATATAAACATATGTATCCGAATACCAGAGCTATTTGAGCTGCAAAAACAGATTTTTTTGGCCATCAGTATATATTGGTACTTGAAACCATTATTACACTTCCTTCGGAAACTGACATTTTAAAGAGTAAGCAGAAGAGGAGCCCACACAGAAAACAGAAAATATGAGCAGAAATATTTCACAAGATCAAATGAGTGCAGAGTCATGGAAACTGAAAGAACAGGAGTTGTTTTGAAAAGGAAGTGAGAGAGAAACATTAGAGTGGAACTTTCCCTTGCATTCCATAATTAGGAAGCAATTTGAAACCTTGCTTAGAGCGTTTTAGTCGAGTGCCAGGGGTGGAGGGCAGATTGCAATGAGACAAGAAATGATTGAAGCTAACAAATTGAGACTGAGCATATTCTTTCAAGATATTTGAATGAGAAAGAGAGAATAGAATTTGAAAGCACTCACTCAAATACATTGGGTTGGGAGGCTTTAGATGGAAGACACTTGAATTTGCTTATGACGATAGTAGCTAGAAAGAGGTCTAAGATTCAGGAGAGAAAGAGCATAGACTGTGGAGCAAATCTCCGGAATATTGATGAGAATTGAAAAATGTGCCATGGCAAAGGCTTGGCCTTGAAAGGGGGGAAGCATCTCATTCTCTAAGGCTAATAAAGAGAAAACAATACTGCTGCCGATGGATGTGGGCAAGTGTGCAGATAGGGAATCAGAAGTAAAGAGTGACCTTGGCTGATGGTCTCTCTTCTTTCAAGAAGATGGAATGGAATGGTTGATTGATGACAAACCATCAAGAGTGGCTCTTGAATCTTAGTTAACACACGTTTAAGGCTGCTTGATGTGTGTTAGTGAGAATGCTACCAAAATGTACCAAAGTACTTTATGTTTTATAAATATTGTAATAAAAACACTCTGTTGTCTTTGTTACTAGAAGCAAGTAATGACAGAAGACTTGCTATTAAAAAGGGAGCACTAGACTAAGAGTCTATAGAGCTGGCTTCTGATTACAGAATAGTCCTGTCATATTTCTAACTAGCATGTTAGACAAGCCAATATAACAGGTTTCCCATCTGGAAAATAGAGAATTGAATGAAATGATTTCCCAACACCCTTTCCTAATACAAACCTAACATTAACAGTTTTTATTTTGAAAAATGCAACTAAAAAGTATATAGAATTGCCTAAGCCACACTACTTAATTTGTACACCCATGTCATGCTGTGTACCCCTGGTAGCTGGAGACTTAATCTGTAGCGTCAGGTTTGGAATAAAGTTTTTTATTTATTTAAACATATTTACAACTTTCTTAGTTTGAGTCAAACACTACGCTAGGTGTTGTGTGAATAAAAAGATGTATTCAATGAGTTTGAGTCCTCAAGGGAGCTTACAAACTACTGAAAAAGTGGAATATACATCTTTCAAATGTTGAAACTATAAAACCAAGACATGAAGAGACAATAAACATTCCAGGACTGAGCAAAACAACACAGATAGTCTTTGTTACCAGGCTGTTGGTTAATTGCCAGAGACATTTGCTGTTAATTGGCCAGGACATTTTCCAGTTCAGTTCATGTGATGTACTTCTAGCTCCCACTTGTCTACTAAATCCGTTGCCGCCATAGCCTGGAGAGATTCTAAAAGTACCGTAGAAGACTACAGAAATGTTATCTCCCTGCAGAGGGAATTGGTTTGGGCATGAACCCCTGAGCAGTTTAATGTCATTCAGCTTATGCTGTGTGTTTTCCTTGAGCTAACTAAACTCTGCCATCAGAAACAGGGTTGCTGCTTGGGGTATGGGATTTGGGGGTTTTAGGTGTAGTATTTTATTAAACTTGGCATTAACTCCTCCTCAGCATATCTAAAACCAAGTGAACTTGAACGTCCCTCTCTCCATCTCTCCCTCCCATTTTTTTTTCTGTTCTTTCCTGTCTCTCTCCCTTTCTTCCTTCATTTGCTCATCTAATCTATAGATTTTTATCTCAATGTTGTTGGGCCCTGTAGTAGATGATAAGGATACAAAGGTAAAACTATGATTTCTTTTCTCATAGAACTTATAACCATGGGAAGAATATACAAATAAACAGTAATAATGCACCTCAATAACTGTTTGGGAGTGTTGTACAATAAACAGGGAGAAGAGGGAGGGCAACAATAGTTGTCAAGAAAGACATTCTGTGTTGGGTCTTGAAACATAGCTGTGTTTGTGTGTATGTGTGTGTGTACGCACACATTTACTTTCTGGGAAGAACTTACTGCGTGCTTAGAAGTCGTGAAGCAAGAAAGGGCCATGCATGGGGTTTGATGGAGTTTTGAGCATTCCACCTCCTCTCCAAATGGTGGAAGAGATAATGAGCTTCAATCTTACTTCTGCTACTCACCTGGCTAATTGCAGTATGTCCCTCCTTCTTTCCCATTCTATCACATTTACTTTCCTCTTGAAATGATAGTTTCATCAAGGAACAACTCATCCACGCGTACACCCATAGGTCCCAGGACCTTGCCTTAGTCTATTTACTGACTAAAAGGAAAAGAGAATAACTTATTTGTTTTTGGTAGAGAAAGTGTTGTCACATATTTTTGTTTCCCTGATGAGAGCAGGGAAGGGTAATTGTGGAAGTGCCAGTGGCTTGGAAGGACTATAGGATACAAAAAGGAGTGCAAAGTATGAGATTGGAAACATAGACAGGGGACATATCCTGAGCTGCCTAGGACGCCACCCCAAAATAATGAATCTCACCATAAAAGTGATGGGAAACATCGAAGGCATTCAAGGAGGGGAGAGACACAATCAGATCTATATTATATAATGACTATGCTTCATGTTATATTTAATAGTGTATAGCAAAGAATTTGGTCTTGCCCACAGACAGATCTCATCTTCAGCTTCTGGGAGGTAATATATGTCAAACCTGGTAGGATTATCTTTGTTCAGGATTATCATGCAAAAAAGGCCCAGGGCCGACTCTCTCACACCCATTATTCAGGGTGGGGACTGGCCCACCATATCTTAGGCTGGGGCCAGACACACTCAGTAGTCTTGGGGGTAGCGATTAGCTTTGTAAAAAGACCAACCTTATCATTTTGGGTAGGGGTTTTGGGTTATGTGATATCAGTCAGCCTGGAGGCTAAGATTAACCAAATGGGCAATCAATCAATCAATCAAAAATTCCTTAGTGATGGTGCTCTAGTAAGAACTCTGCATGCTAAGACTTGGGTGAGTTTCCCTGGTTGGCAATGCTTCATGCATTTTGTCACACACTGATGCCAGGAGAGCAATGCATCCTGACTCCATGGGAAGAGGACAATGACAGGTCACATTTGGAACTTACCTAGACTCTGCCCTATGCCTCTCTCCCTTTAGCTGATTTTAATCTGTATCCTTTCCCTGTAATGAATCATAACCATGAGTATAACAGGTTTTGGAGAGTTTTATGAGTCCTTTCAGAGAAGTATTGAAACTGAATATGGTTTTGTGAATGCCATCCCAGTCCCCTCCTCAACTTACAGTTGGTGTCAAAATTCAGGGCAGTCTTGGGAACTGTGTCCTCTAATTTTATACTTGGCTGAAACTTCTTGCACATAATAATTAAAAGTATAGGCTTTGGAGTCAGACAGACCTAGATTTAAACTCTAGCTTGGTTACTTTGCAATCTGTGTTACCTCTCAAAGCTTTACTTTTCTTTTAAACAGTGGCAGACGTCTTTGGTGCTCTGTGTCACCTCTCCTTGGCTTACGTTGGATTTAGCTGCAGCTGTGGTGAGCAATTTCAAGAGAGTTTAGACTCGCCTTTCTCAGGCAATGTTCCAATTCAAGTGTGTGTGCTGTATATCTTTTCTCCTTCTGTCTCTGGGCCATGGGCGCTTCTCAACAAATGAAAATATGGTCCAGGACCAATTCTCTAACAATGGGGATGGCAGCTATAAATAAACATCTTAAACTCTTATATTTCAGATGGGTACTTCTTGGATACATTCTGTTGATCTCTCCAATATACCAGTGCCTGTTGCCTGTAGGATCAACCAGGATATTGGCATAGGCTTTTCTGCCTTGTTCCCTCACTTCTTTTGACCTAAGACCTTTCACATTTTCTATTTTAGAACCTCAATGAAGACACTATCACATACCTTTTATGAGGATTAAGTGAGATAACATATTTACTTAAAAGAGATTAATGTAGTACTTAATATATAAAGGCTGCTATTAGAAAATGACATAAATCAAGGCAATATTTATAGGAATGGTAAGAAGGATTGATTTGAGAGATTTGGGGAATTGAGTAGAGAGATTTATTTTTTTAATTTTTATAGTTTATTTTTAGTTGATGCCTAATAATTGTATGTATTTCGAGGATACATAGTGATGTTTCAATACATACAATGCACAATAATCAGATTTGGGTAAATAGCATATCCATCATTTTAAATATTTATCACTTCTTTGTGTTACGAACATTCAATATCCTCCTTCTAAATATTCAAAACTATATTATTGTTAACTATATTCATCCTATATTTGCATAAAACACTAGAAGTTATTCCTCTTATCTAGTTATAATTTTGTATCTTTTAATAAATCCCTCTGTATCCCTCTAGTGTTTTTTGCTGTACTTTTCATTTCTATGAGATCAATGGGTCCTTTTTTTATTTTTGTTTGTTTATTTGTTTTTGTTTTTCTTCCACATGTGAATGAGAACATGAAGTAGTTAATTTTTGGTTCCTGGCTTATTTCCTTTAAGGTAGTGTCCTCCAGTTCCATCCATGTTGCTGCAAATGACAATATTTTTTAAATTTGTGACTGAATAGTATTGTGTGTATATACCAAATATTCTTTCTTCATTCATCTGTTGTTGGACATCTACGTTGATTTCATATGTTGGCTACTGTGAGTAGTGCTGCAATAAACATAGGGGTGCAGATTTCTCTTTAATATACTGGTTTTCTTTCCTTTGAATAAATGTCCAGTAGTTGCATTGCTGGGGTCATATGATAGTTCTATTTGTAGTTTTTGAGGTACTTTCACACTGTTCTCCATAGTGGCTATAACAATTTACATTCCACCAATAGTGTACAAGAGTTTCATTTTCTCCACATCCTCCTCATCAGCCTTTGTTCTTTTCTGTTTTTTTTATTTGTACTTTTAGAGACAGAATCTTGTTCTGTCACCCAGGCTGGACTGCAGTAGCATGATTATGACTCACTGCAGCCTAGAGCCCGTGAGCTCCAGCAGTCCTCCAGCTTCAGCCTCCTGAGTAGCTGGGATTAAGACACAAGCCCCTGTGGCTATTTTATTTTATTTTTGATAATTGCCATCCTAAACGGGGTGAGATGATACCTTATTGTGTGTTGATTTGCAGTTCCCTGATGATTAGTGATATTGAGCATTTTAAAATGCATTTGTTGGCCTGATGTATGTCTTCTTTTGAGAAATATCATTTCAGATCATTTGGCCATTTTTAAATTGGATTCTTTGGGTGTTTGATGTCTTTTTTTTTTTTTTTTTTGCTGTTGAGATGTTTGAGTTCTTTGTATATTCTGGACATTAATGCCCCATCAGATGAATACCTTGCAAGTATTTTCTCCTGTTCTGTAGGTTGTCTTTTCACTCTATTAATTGCTTCCTTTGCTATGCAGAAGCTTGTTAGTTTGCATAATCCCACTCATTTATTCTTTCATGCCTATGAGTGGGGACCAGGGAGTATTTCTTTCTTTTTTTGGTTTTCCTTTACTCTGCTTATGTTATTACATACAATTCCTTCATTAAATATTCTTCAGTTATCCCATTTGAATGTGTGACCTGTTGAGAAGAAGCCCAAGAGAAAGGCAGCACATATAGGATTGAGACAGTAATTGAGATAGGGAGATAGATACTGAAAAGTTGAAAAAACATGATTTCAAAATCATTTTCTACCAAAAGTGGCTTTTCACACGAGTACCAGTGTTATTTCTTTAGTGACATGTGTCAGCTCATATCACTTCCCTGTCCCCAAGCTCTTCAGGGACTTCCCATGTTATTCAGAATGAAATCTACAGCTTTGACTGGGTGTAGTGGCTTATGCCTGTAATCACAGCACTTTGGGAGGCTGAGGTGGGTGGATCACTTGATCCCAGTAGTTCAAGAGCAGCCTGGCCAATATGGCAAAAACCTATCTCTACTAAAAATACAAAAATTAGCCAGGTGTGGTGGCATGTGCCTGTAGTTTCACCTACTCAAGTGGCTGAGGCATGAAAATCACTGGAACTTAGGAAGCAGAGGTTGCAGTGAGCCGAGATTGCATCACTGCACTCCACCTTGGGCAACAAAGCGAGACTCTTAGAAAAAAGAGAAAGAAAGAAAGAAATATACAACTCCTTCCATGGCGACCAAGCCCTATGATCAGGTCCTCTAACTTACTCAGTAAGTTCCTTCTACTCTCCATCTTGCTTACTCTAAAGTAGCCCTCTTGCACTCCCTCTTGCCCTCTCAACTGGCTTTCTTGCTATTCCTTAAGCAAGACAAGCACACCCCCTCCTCATAACGTTTGCATTTACTGTTCTCTCTGCCTGAAAGTGTATTACTTACTCATATCACTACCCAACATCACCTATCAGAGACAACTGTTGTGACCACTCCCTCTAAAATAACATCTTTCTGCCACTATCATTCTTTCCTTTTGTATCCAGATTTATTTTTCTTTATAGTCCTATCACTACATAGCACTTAAACTCTATGATAGACAGCTATTTATCTGCTCTGTTCCTAGAGCCTATAGTAGTACCAGGCATATAATAGATGATCAATAAATATTTCTGAATAAATAATGGGAGAAACAACTTTTGACGGTAACCACCTCTTCTCCTGAGATAGATACTTGTACATCTATACAGTAAAAATTGATATCTATCTATCTATCTATCTATCTATCTATCTATCTATCTATCTATCTATCTATCTTCTATCTATCTATCTGGCATCTTAACTGCAGAGTACAGATGAAGACTTACAGTATTAAAAAATCCCCAGTCTCTATTATCATCAAGATGAGTAATGCTCCATTTAACTGTAAAATGGCAATTTCATGGTATGTGAAGTGTGGTGGCCATGAAAATGCCTTTATCAGATCTCCAACTGGGGAGAAGATAATTCAAATATTAGCCCAGCTGCTGCACTTTGGAATTCCACACTGCATTCCTGACAATGCAACATTTCCTGGAGTTGTTCCCAGAACATGACTGAGTGCATCAGAAACACTAAGGCAGGCTCATTACTGGGGGATGTTGGACTAATATGACGGACAACTTTAGTTTGAGGACTCCCCATCAACGTTACTAAACTTTTTCAGAAGTGCACACTAGTCCAAGACTCTTCCACACTACTTTCACCTTTTTCTTATCTCTTTTACAAGAGTCAGACTTGCATTAAAGTCTCTTGGTTCTTCCAATCCCCCTTAGCTTCCTCGTAAGCACTCCTCTTATAAATATTTTAGATGTTGAATTCTATATTGGTTTGTGCTTCTTGCAGGACTGGACTAGCAAATAAAAGAACCTCATCCCAAGGCTCAAGAGGCCTCTCCTTCTTAGGAAGGATTTTGATCACAAATTCCAACATATTCAGAAATTGACTATCCAAATCAATGAGTTCTGAAGAGAAATTTCCTCTCTGTTTTGTGTGTGTGTGTGTGTTTTGTTTGTTTGTTTGTTTTTGTTTGTTTGTTTTTTGAGACAGAGTCTCACGTCTCACTCTGTCATCCAGGCTGGGCTGCAGTGGTATGACCTCAGCTCACTTCCACGTTTGCCTCTGTGATTCAAGCCATTACCCTGTCTTAGCCACCTGAATAGCTGGGATTATAGGTGTGTGCCACCACACCTGGCTAATTTTTGTACTTTTAGTAGAGATGGGGTTTTGTCATACTGGCCAGGCTGGTCTTGAATTCCTGACCTCACGTAATCTACCCACCTTGGCCTCCTGAAGTGCTGGGAATACAGGCATGAGCCACTGCACCCAGCCATTTCCTTCCATTTTTTAAGCTGAGGCCATTATTCTCTTTTCTGATCCTCTACACTACTAATTTGTCCATCTCTTCCACTGTAGTTCTCCAAGCTGTCAGAAAAAGCAAAAAACATCTATCATAGCTTTAGAACATGCAAATTGGCCTGAATGCCTCTTCATTTGAGAGTCATATAATGAATCACCAGCAGATAATAGTGAACGATGCATCTGGGACTAAAATTTGTTATTTAAAGGGTGTGTCAATGATTTGTTGGCATTCTAGAAATGGCAGCAATGCAGAAAAATTTGATTTGATGTAGTTGGGATGTCAAGTTGTTGGATTTTAGTCCATGACCTGCTAACAAACAGCGTACGGCCTCTGTTAATTTCCAGTTTGGAGTGTTTCTTCCTTTATCCTGCACTTTGGGTTCTTTTATCTGTCCTCCTCAGAGGTTTCACTTTTAAATCTTTTCTTCACTCTCACATATTACATCTGCTGCCTCTCAAATGGATTTTCTCTGAAGTATATAAACATGCTTAGTTGTCTTCCATTTAAACAAACAAACAAACAAAGATGACACAAAAGACCATAGCTTCATACCTTCTCTACTTACCTTGCAGAAATGCTATGGGCATGAAACAGAAGTGGCTGTAAACTCAATGCAAGTAAGATTATGTCTAACTTACTCTGTGCTCTATTCCTAGTTTCTTGCCTGATGGCTAGATCATGAAGAGAAAGAAAAAAGAAAGAAAGAAAGAAGAAAGAAAGAAAGAAAGAAAGAAAGAAAGAAAGAAAGAAAGAAAGAAAGAAAGAAAGAAAGAAAAGAAATGGATGAATAAAATGAGATAACGTGCTTTTTGAAAGATAATACATGTGCTTTGAAAATGGTGTACAATAAAGACATGCATTATAAATTAATTTCTATCTTTTTTAGCAAACTTTTACTAAAGTATAAAATATATGCAGAAAACTACATACATTATAGCACAGTTCAATGACTTTTCAAAATGTATACACACTTTTGTAGCCAAGACCAAGATTGAGGAACAGCATATTACTGGCATCCAGTGACTCAGAGTTTCTCTTCTTGTTCCAGTCACCAGAAACCTCCACCCATCAAACTCTTTTGTGTCTAATTTTGTTCACTCAACATTTTGTTTGGAAGTTTTATCCTTATTATTTTGTGAAGTTAATTTATTCTCGTGGCTATGTAATATTCCATTGTATGAATATACCACAATTTATTTGCCAATTCTACTATAGGCCTTGAGGCTATCTCCAGTTTTGAGCTATCATGAATGGTTCTTCTCTGAATATTTTTGGACTTCTCTTACAGTAGGCATATTCATACATTTTTCAGTTGAGATTATATCTAGGAATGAAATTTCTGGGTCATGTAGTTGTTTTTTAAGACTACGTATTAAAATGTATCCTGTAAACATCCCTACAATGTTTAGTGAGGAATACAAACTCAAAGTCACTCAAGTAAAAAGAGTTTATTAAAGTTGCACAAACAAACTCCAAGGAGTAAAAAATAGGAAACTATCAAAAGGGGACACATAAACTCAGAAAGTATAGCATTTCATGTTTAAACAGCTCTACATACTTCAGTAGAGGAAGCATTTAAAATTTTATAACTTGGATGTTCAGTAGAAGGCCAATGAGTCATCAAGAGCAAGTTAAATCGGGAGGGGTTTATAACACATTCTAGAAAAAATTTTGTTAAAATATTAAGATATAATTTGGTTCTTAATGAGAAAAATATTTAACAATATGGGAAAATCTACCCCAGTACTGCTTTACTAAGGAGTCTGAAAAGGTGCTATTTAATTGAGAGGAGGAAAAAAGCCTTTTTGTATAATGAGAAAAAAATATAATGGGAATACTTAAATTTACTGTTTGCATATTTTAACTTTATATTAATATTTTCATATATATTTTATATATTCATTTTAATGGTGATATATACACAGAAGCCATTTAATAACTGTATTCATAAATTATATGCTTTTGTGTAATATACATACAATGAAGTACAAGTAGAAGGAATTTTATTAAATTGTGTTGATTAAATATCTACATAGTATATATAACATATATCATGTAAATTTTATATTTATCAAAATTTCTCATTGGCCACATGGTTGCTCAAAGGTGACAAATTTATACTGTAATCTTTATTCTGATGTTCACAGTGATATACTACCTACACCATTAGGGAAATAATTACTGTTTCCTCTAGTTGCTTACACAGCTGACCTGGGGCTTTGTTATTTAACCTTCACTGAAATGTGTCATGAGGTTCAAGAGAAATCTATTATATTATTAGATAAGCATACCTGTCCCTTGGTTAGTTCAAAATGACATTGTAAGAATTAATGAGACTGTATCATTAAATATCTTTAAATATTACAAAAAATTAAACTGTGTAAATGGTTTGACTTTAATATGACCACCAAAGGAATATTTTGGGAATTTGATTGTATTCCATTTGAAAATTATTAAGTTAGTAAGTTAGCTTTATAAAGTTACTTCTACTAAATTCAAAGAATAGTGTCTTGAATTAATTTTTGTGAGAGAGACTTTTTATAAAGTGGGATCCTTTCAGTTCCAACTTTGAAAATTCAGCCCAAAGTAACTTAACTATTAAAGGAAATTGATTGGCTTAAGTAATTGTAAAGGCTGGGAGTGGTATAGCTTCAGGAATGATAAGGTATAGGGTCTCAAAGGATGGAATAAAGAAATGGTCACTCACTCTCTCTTTCTTCTCAGTACTGCTTTCCCTTAGGTTGTTGTAATTCTCGAGCAAGGACTCCCTAGAGCGAATTGGGTCAATAGCATCTTAAAGGGTTTTTCAATCCTTGGGGGAAAACCCAGAGGAAAAAGAGAGTTTTTCTTTCCCAACAGTTTTATGAAAGTCCTTGGACTATTGCTGGCCCTAAATGGTGATGTGTCCCCACATGGTCAGTGCTATGTGGCCTCTGTTAGCTAGGAGTGGGTCACCAGTATAACCTGGAGTCAGGAGGTAGTTTCAGTATTATGTTCCATATGTCAACTGGGAAATGACTGACTTCCCAAAGTAGGATCAGGTGCTTCTATCAGTGGCCAAGGCTAAAGGCAAAATCAGCAAGTCGTCAAATTTCCTTTCTTACCTGTGTGGAGCCCATAAATCAGAGAGTTCAAAAAGAGCATGCCTCCAAACCCAGCTTGTTTTTTAACATTTGTTGAAGATTTACAAAACATTTAGCAATTTGTGTTTAAATGTTCTTCCACTATAAATTACCTCCTTGGTTTGACAAAACTACTTGCCAAAATCTTGTTGACCGTGTTTCAGAGACTCCTTGCAACATTATTTCTCGGTGAGATCACAACTGTACACTTGTTAATTAGCATATTTGGGACCCATAATCGAACACTTAATGAATGTCTAAGATGAAATCATATAACCCTATCATGTTTGAGCAGAATATTAATTAGGAAGCTATGAAGTTTCAGAGAGTGACACATTACTGCTCCAATAGTTAGAGGAAAACTAGACCAGTCAACCTGATTTTATCTGTACAAGAGCTTCCCCACAAATAAAAAATTAAAGAGAAATTTAGGGCCCCAAGGGAAAAATTAAAGATCTTATAGAATGACAGGAAAAAGTAACAAGGGCAAAGAAAGTCAAATTACAACAGATGTACTTTTTGGTGGGTCATTTGGATTTTGCTGGCAGGATAACCCCAGCAGGAGGGGTATTTTCACATCGTTTAGCAGAGGCCACAGCAGGGATGAGGAGTTCTAATCACTTTATTAGAATTGCAAAGTCATTAAAGGAGGCATGGGCATGTGGAAACTATTTATAGAAATATTCAATGAAATGCTTGTGTGACCACAAGAAATAATGGAAAGTGAATGTTGTTCATGGACACATAAAAGTAAAAACTTGATTTATTTTGGCTAAATAGATGGAATCATGGGATTCTCTTTGTTGGGGAAAAGAATTGTTCTGAGAATGTGGTCTTATTACCATAAGCTGGCAGCTTTAGTGCACAATCTTGGACCATCAGCTCCAATTAAATTCTTATACCTCTTTGGTAATAGCAATTAAAATATTCATCTACCTTATAATGTTGATTGTAACATATAATCTTGGATAAAGTTCTTTAAAAACACTTCAGACAGAGAAATTTTGGACTATTTGCGGGCTCTGCTCTTCCTACTAATGATTTCTTAATGAATTGTTTAACCTGGTCACAACAGATCTTGGTGAATCTATGAACTTAACTCTGAAATGTAAAATCTTCTGGTTCATAACACCAAGAGTTTCCAATGTCATTTATATACACAACTCAGGGAGATCAAAGCATACATAAGAGCAGCTGTGTAGGTATAACTCTAATTACCATAGGCAGAGTTACTTTTGCGTAATCTGGGTATGTATTAGTTTGCCATTTCTGCATAACAAATCACCATAAACTTAATAGGTTTAAAAAAATAGCCACATTTGTTACCCTACAGGTTTCAGGTCAGAAGTCCAGGCATGGAATGAGACTGGGTTCCCTGCTTACAGTCTTGTGAGGCTGGAATCAGGTTATTGGCCACCTGCATTCTCAGCTGGGGGCTCTGGGAAACCATTTGCTTCCACATTTCATTGAGGTGCATGGCTGAATTTAATTCCTTGTGGACATAGGACTGCTGTCCCTGTGTCTTTGCTTCCTATCAGCTGAGGGCTGCTCTTCACTCATTAAGGCTGCCTGTGTACCATACCACATGGTCCCTTTCATCTTCAAATCCAGCAATGGAGAATCTTGTCAAATCTCTCTGATGTTTTGATCTCTGACTTTAGGGAGACCCCAGTTCCCTTTAAGGGTTCATGTGGCTATGCAGGCTTACCCAGGATAATATTTCTTAGGGTCAGCTGTCCCATATGTATAACCTAATAATGGGGGTAAGGTCCATTATACCCACAGTCTTAGAGATAATGCAGGATGTAGATACCTGCTAGTGGGCCTCGGGAGCAGTCATCTTAGAATTCTGCTTACTGTAGAGCAGGACACTATATTTCTTTAACCTAAATGTAGGTAGCTAAATATACAGTGGTCTATGTTTCAAATAAAGACATCATTTTTCAACAGTTTTCAATCTGTTTTCAGTTATCCATCATTGCCTGCTCCCTCCATAACCATGAAAATTGCCAAACACAATATTAAGCCAGCACCGTATTAAGCAGTGGATTTTGTGCAAGTGTCCTGGGGAAAATGTTTTTGTAGATTTCTGGGTGCCATAGCTAAAAAAATTTAGCTCAAAAAGTCTCAGAGAAAACCAAGGAATATGCATTGTCACAGTGATTCTGACATATGCAATCAGCATAACACAGTTCAAGAAACACCACTACTTTCAAATCTGTGTATTGATCTGGCAGTCTAGTGTGGCCACATAAACTTCTCATAGCCTGGTATTCATAGCATTATTGTTCAAATGAAAATTGTGGGGTTTCTGAAAATATTCGAGAACTAAACTTGAGATCTACTTTATTTACTTCTTGAAAATACCAAACTATTTTAATGCAAAGCAACTTTGGATGTGAAACATGAAGCAGAAAAAAAAAAAAAAGGTGCACATTACAAAATAATCACTGTTCTCAGAGTTTGGATGAGCTTATTTGAGTGTCATCATTAAAAAAAAGTCATTAAAAATATGCTGTATTTTGTTCGATTTACATTGGGCATTCTTCATTGAGAGAAATATCAAAAATATTTGGCTACATTTGTCTTTTATTCACATGTAATGATGATCGCGGAATAAAACATGAAAAAATGTGCTGGAGATTCTGCACTTATGATGAAATACCTACAAATTGTTGCATATATTTCAGATGCAGTTTAAACATAGAACCAAAGGCTTAATTTATGAACAGAAATGGGGGGGCAGAGCAAGATGGCCGAATAGGAACAGCTCCAGTCTCCATCTCCCAGCGCGAGCGACACAGAAGACCGGTGATTTCTGCATTTTCAACTGAGGTACTGGGGTCATCTCACTCGGGAGTGCTGGACAATCCGTGCGGGTCAGCTGCTGCAGCCTGACCAGCCAGAGCTGAAGCAGGGCGAGGCATCGCCTCACCTGGGAAGCACGAGGGGGAAGGGAGTCCCTTTTCCTAGCCAGGGGAACTGAGACACACAACACCTGGAAAATCGGGTAACTCCCACCCCAATACTGCGCTATAACACCGGCACACTGGAGAATATATCCCACACCTGGCCGGGAGGGTCCCACGCCAACCGAGCCTCCCTCCTTGCTAACACAGCAGTCTGCGGCAATCTAATGGCAAGGCAGCAGCCAGGCTGGGGGAGGGGCGCCCGCCATGGCTGAGGCTTAAGTAGGTAAATAAAGCCGATGGGAAGCTCGAACTGGGTGGAGCTCACAGCAGCTCAAGGAAACCTGCCTGTCTCTGTAGACTGCACCTCTGGGGACAGGGCTCAGCTAAAGGAGCAGAAGCCTGTGCAGACGCGAACGACTCTGTCTGACAGCTTTGAAGAGAGCAGTGGATCACCCAACACGGAGGTTGAGATCTGAAAAGGGGCAGTCTGCCTGCTCAAGTGAGTCCCTGACCTCTGAGTAGCCTAACTGGGAGACATCACCCACTAGGGGCAGTCTGAAACCCCACACCGCACAGGGTGGAGTACACCCCTGAGAGGAAGCTTCCAAAGCAAGAATCAGACAGGTGCACTCGCTGTTCAGCAATATTCTGTCTTCTGCAACCTCTGCTGCTGATACCCAGGCAAACAGGGTCTGGAGTGGACCTCAAGCAATCTCCAACAGACCTGTAGCTGAGGGTCCTGACTGTCAGAAGGAAAACTATCAAACAGGAAGGACACCTATAACAAAACCCCATCAGTATGTCACCATCATCAAAGACCAGAGACAGATAAAACCACAAAGATAGGGAAAAAGCAGGGCAGAAAAGCTGGAAATTCAAAAAATAAGAGCGCATCTCCTCCTGCAAAAGAGCACAGCCCATCGCCAGCAACGGATCAAAGCTGGTCAGAGAATGATTTTGATGAGATGAGAGAAGAAGGCTTCAGTCCATCAAACCTCTCCGAGCTAAAGGAGGAATTATGTACCCAGCGCAAAGAAACTAAAAATCTTGAAAAAACAGTGGAAGAATTGACAGCTAGACTAATTAATGCAGAGAAGGTCATAAACGAAATGACAGAGATGAAAACCATGACACGAGAAATACGTGACAAATGCACAACCTTCAGTAACCGACTCCATCAACTGGAAGAAAGAGTATCAGCGATGGAGGATCAAATGAATGAAATGAAGCAGGAAGAGAAACCAAAAGAAAAAAGAAGAAAAAGAAATGAACAAAGCCTGCAAGAAGTATGGGATTATGTAAAAAGACCAAATCTACGTCTGATTGGGGTGCTGAAAGTGAGGGGGAAAATGGAACCAAATTGGAAAACACTCTACAG
>NC_045435.1:112849793-112899264 GCF_002776525.5 Piliocolobus tephrosceles
TACAGAAAAGAGCAATGGCATGTGCCTGGTGTTACTTGCAGGGGGTGTTCAGCCTTTCTTAAGAAGTACTACAAGATAATTTATACATGAAGAATTACGTGACCTTGGGCATTTCACAGATCAAATGGCATCATTATATGCTTTTACTGACTTGCCACATCCTGAAGATTATTGTCTATTCCTTAGTTTCCTGGATAGGTTGTAGATGCCCTAGCAAACTAGTTTAAAAGTTAGTGGTTCTGGTTTAAGGGATCCGAGATCAACAAGGTATCTGAGGAAGAATTCCTTAGAGGTAAAGAGATGCAGGAGGCTATTGTGTTGATAGTGGAAGAGCTCACCATTCTGGTGTTTATATTTTTATTTTAACTGTTGTTTGTTTAACAAAAAACACCAGGTGCCCTGAGATGGAGGGAGATCCTCTGATGATGCTTCTTTGTGTCTCAAAGATTCTGTCAATATACCAACCTCACCCTTCCATCTCGAATAAGCAGTAACCTCTCTGGTGAGAACAAGAACTCAGGCACTGATTGACTATGTGATAGTGTTATTCACTATAGGACACAGCTGTTTGATTTCTTTGTCTGAAAACTCTTCCTTGCAGAGAGAGTATATGTCTGGAGACTTGGCACAAATTTAGCAAGTGATACGATTATGGTGATTTTTTGGGCAGGATATGTAGGCAATAATGGTGACAGGAGGCAGAGATGGCACCAGTACATGCTAGTATGGCATGCTTCAGCCCTATAGGAGCTAGTGTGGTCATAGGTCAGGGCACAGGGCCATTGAGTAGTTGGGGTAGTGGCCAAGTGGCAGGACTAAGTATGGGATAATCAATAGGCTTAACTGACCAAGTTTTGGACCATGATGCTGCCAGATATTTCCAGATCTTTGGGCCAGTGAATCTGGGTTTCCAGTCCTCTTTCTCTGCTCTTTTATTCCATTCTTGCTTCTGGGTGAGGTGCCAGAACTGCACAGTTTTCTTGATCACTGATCTTGCCTCCTGTCAAAGTTGATAAATGGCCTAAATGACTATTTTATTATAGATTTTTGGGTATAGAGCCAAAACTGGGTAAGACAATAATTGGGAATGAATCTTTAGGTGTAGGAGAAAAGACATTGCTGAGCTACTGCATAGCCCATGTGACTCAAATGGTTTTGCTTCAACCTGGGGGGAAGATCTTGACCCATACTAGACTGTGCAAGTGAGGAATAAGCCTCTATTATGTTAGGCCACTGAGAATCTGGTGTATCTTTATGGTGGCAGCTAGAGATGGTTATCCTGACCAAATGCAATATGATTTGGAGAACTGGAACCATTGCACAGATACAACAGCATCAGGGACTTCGTATGCATTGGTGGGATAAGAGTTCTTGCTAAGTTCTAAAGTCAGGGTGTAGACTCCACAACTGTGATTAGATTGTGGTTCCTGGCTGGCAGCATTAGGTGGAGGAACTCTTCAGCAGCTGCCACATGTTAGACTCTGCAGCAAATTTCAGTTGATGTTTGGGGAGAAAAATATTACTCACTCAAGAAGATATAGACTCATAAAAGCTGTTATTCTAGGGTATTCTTGGGTGGGGGCCTCAGATGTCTTTCTGAAGGACCTGTGGGGGAAGGATGTGAAATAAGTGTCTGATCTCTAGTCCTGGGTAAAAATAAGACTAGGTCAGTTATTTAGTGTTTGGTCAGATCCATCTTCACACTTCTGCTCTACCCTGTATCACAAGGAGTTGGCTCTGGTGGTTTCTATTTTATTCAGCCTATGCCTGAAATTGGCAGGATAATCGAGGTAGAGATGTCAAAAAGTCAGAATTTTCTTTCCCTTATTGCTCTCTGACTTGGGAGATATTTATGGTTGTGCTTCTTTTTGCAGAACCAGTTTACCAATGAGTACTTCTCTCTGTGGTTCCAGTTCTACTGGCCATCTCTGGCTCCTGCATTCTAGTAATTCTATGTTCCTTTTTTTATTCCTGAAACCCCAGGGGCGGTAGTGACTTTCTGCTGTTGCAAACAGGGATTTTCTCATCACCGCTTCTGGTTTTGCATCTCTTCCAAGAATTTTGTAATTAGTTCTTTGTAATTCAGTCATCTTTTGAACTCCCTTGGGATGGTTAATATTGAGTGTCAATTTGATTGGATTGAAGGACACAAAGTACTGTTCCCGGGTGTGTCTGTGAGATGTTGAAGATTAACATTTGAGTCAGTGGACTAGGAGAGGCAGACCCACCCTCAATCTGTGTGGGCACTATCAGTTCAGCTGCCAGCACGGCTAGAATAAAGCAGGGAGAAGAACGTGGAAGTACTTGACTTGCTGAGTCTTCTGGCCCTCATCTTTCTCCTGTGCCGTATGCTTCCAGCCTTTGAACATCAGATTCCAAGTTCTTCAGCTTTTAGTCTTTTGGACTTACATCAGAGGTTTGCCAGAGGCTCTCGGGCCTTCGGCCATAGACTGAAGGTTGCACTGTCGGCTTTCCTGCTTTTGAGATGTTGGCAATCAGACTGATCCACCACTGACTCCCTTGCCCCTCAACTTTGTGGGACTTTACCTTGTGATTGTGTGAGTCAATTCTCCCTGATAACTTCCTGTCATATATACATATATCCTATTAGTTCTCTCCCTCTAGAAAACCCTGACTAGTACATCCCTGGAGATAATTCTGTTTTTCTGATTAGATCTGACTTACTTGGGCTGCAGACCTTGCTGAGGTCTCAGGAGCCAGGATTGAGTAAAATACTGCATGGGGATGAATCTTAGATGTGGAGATAAGACAGAGGGTGATGCTGTTTGGTTTGTTGAGAGATCTGAAAAAGATTCTTGGAAGAATGGAATGTTGAGAGAGGAAGATGTTTTTTACTGGTTGTCCACATTTGAACCATTAGGCAAGGAGTGTGCATATTCTATACTCCATTAACTACATTTTGGCCTCTCAATTTTGAGTAGGCATATTTGGGAAATCCTCAGAGTATCTAACTTTTCTCCACCTGGCTTAGTAGCAGGACCTGAGTGTGGGTTGCTCTCCTAATGAACAACCATACTCACTATCCCTCCTGGCATCTAGGAGAAGACCTGGACCTCAGTAACACAGGAAAGTTATTTCTAGGATGTCTAACTTTAAAGGAAAAGCAGGTTTTCTAAGGTCAGCTTTCTTTTCCATCCAGATGGTTTGCTTTTTGCAGATGGTAAGGCCCATAT
This sequence comes from Piliocolobus tephrosceles, assembly GCF_002776525.5. Classification (NCBI taxonomy): domain Eukaryota; kingdom Metazoa; phylum Chordata; class Mammalia; order Primates; family Cercopithecidae; genus Piliocolobus; species Piliocolobus tephrosceles. The sequence goes on from NC_045435.1 coordinate 112,852,988, forward strand.
GCAGATTCTGACCCACTTGCTAATAAAGGGATTGGTCTGTGCCAGGGCCTAAAAAACTTGGATTCAGGTTCACAGATGCAATTATTGAGGTGAAAAACAGAGACTTAAAAATAATAGAGCTAGTAAAATTCTCGTTACTTTTCTGAACGAGTGAAACATTATTTAAAAGGTAAATGTAAAAAGCACTGCCTATTGATATAATCCACTTAATTTTTGATGAAACATGAAAATGCACTAGGTTCTGCTTGTAGTATTTAATATAGACTTAACCAATGTTCATTTATATTTTGGATCCTTTTATTATTGTTCCAGCGTGATCTTTAAGCAGTCACTTAGGAACGAATTTACTTTTTTTTTTTTTTATTTAAGTGCACGTATGTATTTGTAAAAAACTAATGATGCAATAACAATATTGTTATTCAAATATTCAAAAATTCAAATATAAGTATCCAGAGTTTCTACTCTTAGGAGTTCCACTGTTCACACTGAAATGTGAGAGGTAAAGGAAAGAAAGAGGTGAATTTAAGTGCCATGAACTTAAATTTGTTCTAAGCTTTTGGAGAGAAGATAGAAATTGCTAAGGAGGAACTTAAAAGACCAAACTGAAAAACACTTGATTTCTTTGTAGCATGCTTCATTTCATGCATTTTTAAACTTAACCAAGGCAATATATACTCATGGTGGCAGAGATGTTCCAGGATTGTTTGCACAATTCCACTCAGGCAAACTGGGTCAGACAAAAAGACATGATTGACATGACAAATCATTTTAGTTCTCTTTCCATTTTCTCTCCTCTCTATCTGGTTATCAGTTATCTATAATTTAAGGTCAACTCAAATCTCCTATGTGCATGTTTCTGTTCTGGGGAACCTTCTGCCTTTCTAGCCTCCAGTTTTACTGTTGGTACTTTTAATTAGCACATGATACAATGAAAAATTTTTTTCCCATTGCTCAAACTAACACATTGTTTTCCTTCAGATATGACATCATTTAAATTGAAGAAAAATCAGAAGGGCATTAAATGCAGATGGGAAAAAACTCAGTAATACCAAATAGTTATAGTCAAACTGGCAAGTCTTTCCATTTTTTCTTTCCAGGAACTTTTCCTTCCCAGATGTAACCACCGCCACTCCACAGTTTTTCACATGTGCACCTTCAAGCTTCTATGCCTTTACCTGCCATTTTTTTTTCTCAACCAGGAATACATCCTCACATTCTCTGCCCATCTATTAAGACTCATAAAAGATATATACTCTGTACACTCTTCCTTGATACCCTCTGTCAGAATTCAGGGTTTCGTTCTTTGTATTTCCTCAATATGCTGCTTGTACCAGTATTTAACACCCATTTCATTCTGTCTTGTTTTACAGCAAGGTCTTTACCTATCAACTTCATCAATATGCACTTTCTTGAGAGAAGGAGCCCATTTTCTTCCTCTTTGCATCTTTAATAAAATCCAAGCCAGTGTTATCACATGTTTAAGTCATTGGATTGAACATACACAATACGGTTTATTCATTTTCTGTTTCATGAAGAGTTGTCACAACCAGACTATGAGCATCTTCGGGTCATTTACAGAATCTGTGACTTTTTGATTATGTAATTCTGTAAAAATATACATTAATTAAAATATTGCGACCAGTCCTGCTGTGACCTGAATGCCCCCTGCATTCATGCATTGAAACTTAATTCCCATTGTGGCGGTATTAAGAGGTAAATTCTTTTGGAAAGTGATTAACTCATGAAAGCTCAGCCATCATGAATGGACTAAATCCTTATAAAAGGTCTGGAGGGAGTGACTTTCCTCTCTTCTGCTCTTCCACCATTGGAGAATATGTGTTTGTGCCCCTTTTTCCCCTTCCATCCTTTCTTCCATGTGAGGACACCTAAGATAGTGCCAGCTGTGAGAAATAGGCCCTTATCAGACACTAATCTTTCAGTGCCTTGATCTTGGACTTCCTATTCCTCCAGAACTCTGCGAAATACATTTTTATTCTTTATAAATTACCCAGTCTGTGGTATTTTATCATAACAGCACAAACATAACAATTGATTTTGACTAAGACAAACATTAATACCAGAGCTGGATGCGGTGGCTCAGGCCTGTAATCCCAGCACTTCAGGAGGCCAAGGCGGGCAGATCACCTGAGGTCAGGAATTTGAGACCAGCTTGGCCAACATGGCAAAACCCTGTCTCTACTGAATATAGAAAATTTAGCCTGATGTGGTGGCATGTGCCTGTAATCCCAGCTACTTGGGAGGCTGAGGCAGGAGAATCACCTGAACCCAGGAGGCAGAGGTTGCAGTAAGCTGAGATCATGCCACTGCACTCTAGCCTGGGCCACAGAGTGAGACTTCTTCTCAAAAGAAGAAGAATAATAATAATGCCAGAGAAGAAGGTGTTGCTATAACAAATACCTGAAAATGTGGAAGCACATTTCCAGAGGCTGGAAGAGTTTGGAAGTGCATGCTAGAAAAAGCCTAGATTACTGTAAATGGAGCATTAAGGGTGATTCTGGTGAGGGCTTAGAAGAAGAGGAGAGATGTAGAGAAAGTCTAAATCTTCCAAATAATTATCTAAGTAGTTGTAAACAGGATGCTGATAGCAATATGAATAATAAAGGCCATTCTGATGAGGTCTTAGATGGAAAAAAAAAACTATCTTGGAAACTGGAGGAAAGGTAATTTTTGTTACAAAGTGACAAGAACTTGGCTGAATTTTGTCCATGCCTGTCTTACAGCTTTGTGGAAGGCAGAAGGTAAAAGTAGTGAACTAGGATATTTGCAGAAGAAATCCGTAAGCAAAGTGTTCAGGGTGCTATGTGGCTTCTTTTACTGCTTACAGTAAAATGAGAGAGGAGAGAATCAAATTAAAGACAGAATTTATAATCAAACAGACAGCTGAATGTAAAGATTTGGAAAATTCTCAACCTTGACATTTGAAAAATAAAAAAGCTGTTTGGTAGAGAAAGCCAAAGGTGTGGCCAAGCAAGCATTTAATAAATAGATTAGTATGGATAGAGGGAAGTCAGATGCTATTCATCAAGAAAATGAGAAAATGACCCCAAATATTCAGAGATATTTGAGACTTCCACTCCCATCACAGGCCCAGACTGGTAGGGCCTTGAGAGCAGAACAATTTTAAAGGAAGTGTACCTCAGGCTACCTTAAAATCTTAGCACTCATTGCCCCTGGGCCATCTCTAGTCTCTTCTCCCTGCATGCCAGAGCAACACTCATTGGCTGCCTCAGCCATGGTTCAAGTAGGCTCAGGTTTGGCTCAGACTGTGTCTCTTGAGGACACATGCTAGAAGTGTTATAACAGCACAAAGGGGCTAAAACAAGTGTTCTGCTTTTATCGAGAGTCATTTTACATTCATTTATTCCTTGGAACTTTACAACATTCAGTACGCAGCAGACTGCATTAGTCTGGAGGAAAAACAAGTAAAAGTACTTTGGAGTCGGATAGACCTGACTTTGCATTCTTGCTCAACTACTTGCAGGTTATGAGATCTTAGGAAACTTTGTTTTAACCTTTATAAGCACCAATTTTCTCATTATTAAAAACTAAATGTTAGTCCTATAGAATTGTTGGGAAGAATGTCTGATATAAGCATGTAAAGTATGTATATTAGTTCATTTTCATACTGCTATAAACAACTGCCTGAGACTGGGTAAATTACAAAGGAAAGAGGTTTAATTGACTCACAGTTCAGCATGACTGGGTAGGCCTCAGGAAACTTACAATCATGGCAGAAGGCAAAGAGGAAGCAAGGCACCTTCTTCACAAGGTGGCAGAAAGGAGAAGTGCTGAGCCAAGCAGGGAAGAGCCCTTTATAAAACCATCAGACCTTGTGAGAACTCTCTCACTATCACAAGAACAGCATGGGGGAAACAACTCCCAGGGTTCAGTTACCTCCACGTGGTCTTTCCTTTGACACATGGGGATTATGGGAATTATAATTCAAGGTGAGATTTCGGTAGGGACACAAAGCCTAACCATATCAGTATTTGATACATATTAGACATTGAATATAAGTGAAGATTCCCTTCTCACCTAGGAGATAGAGGTTTAGATAAGCTAAATGATCATCTAAAAACGTGGATAGCAAAGGGTTACAAATCATAGTAAAGCCAAGACTGGAACTGAAGTTCCCCATATCTCTCTCTATATACTCACCTGTTCCCTTGTGCCTAACATCTAGTCTGAGAGTGAATATCCTTGCAGGAAACTGAAAACAACTCATTCTTATTATCATCCTGCTACCATGCATACTCCATAGCCTAAGATATTACTGCAAGCTGCTGCCTCCTGGCACTATGAGGAAACTCAGGTTTGGCGAGGTTAAGTGACTTGGCCAAGTTCAATCAGCAATCTAGAAGCCATGTCCACCTTGTTCCCCTCACTCCTGCCCCAGAAGTGACTGATACATTGTCATTTAAATCTATATTGACCCTGTGTGGAGGAGACAGAGCTGCAACAGTAGGAAGGTCGGGAGACTCACAGAGAAAGACAACAACCTGTTGCCTAAGCCAGGATCAAAACACTATGACGATGAGGGGGAGGAGTATGAAAATGAGGAAGATAGTAAAGAACGGAGGATGAGCGCATGCAGGACATGGATGACATGAGTGATTTCAATGAGTAACCTGGTGATGGAGAGGTCAATGATGTGGACGTGGGAGGCCACAAACAGGATCAGGACAAGTGAACAATCTAGGTAGACAGGGCGGGACGGCCTCAGGGAGCTTCCATGCCAGCTCCAACTTTCCTACACTCCCTGAAGAGCAAACTGATGGTTTTTTTTTTTTTTTTTTTTTTTTTTTAAGAGACATCGCTACAGAAGAGATTTCTGCTTGTCTGCTCTACTTGTGAGGAAATGCTATACCAAAGTCATCTCTGAGTAAGAAAATTCAGAAAGTAAAATTCAAAGTGATTTATCAAATTCCATAGTTTATCTGTTTTCCATGAATGAATCTCTAGTTAACATAAATTGGTTAAAATCATACACACAGTAATTGAAATTATTACCCATGAGGTGGAACCAGAGAGAAATAGATACTGAGCTGTAATGCATTTCACTCATCCCAACTCATTCTTTCTGTCAACTGTGCACCCTCTGCCTTCGTTTTTAAGATTTGTACAAATTTAAACAAAGTCAAACTAAGCTGGAATAAAGGCAATGTGGCATGTGTATAGTCAAGCAAGAAGTTTGTTTTGTGAGAAGAATAAGCCCTCACATGTATTCAATCACTGTGCTCCAGCATGAGGAGCCTGAAAACCCTTCAGATGATTGGCTATTTAGGATAGTGAAAACTGATTGAAGAGAGAAAATAAATAAGAAATTTGGAGAGGCTTGGAGCTCGTATGATGTCAAAGAAATGTTGGCTGGGAGAGTTTTGAGGAAGTAAAATTAAAGCAATTTCTGAAGTGTTTGTAATTCAGATCCAAGCTTCTCAAGTTGCAATGTGCATCTGGGGATCTTGTGAAAATGCAGATTCTGATTTAGTAGGTTCATGGGAGGTCTCTACATTCTTCTTCTCCAACAAGCTTTCAGTTTGCTGACACGGCTGGTCCACAAATCATGCTTTTAGCAATAAGATTTTAGTTCATGTTGGCCATTTCTGGATTACTGAACTACTGAGATCCCCTAAATAATGGCCAATATTTATATTTTGAAAAAATACATTGCCAGTAATAAACTTGTCTAAAATAATAGTGTTCTTACCTGGATTAATGATTTAGAAAACCAAATACTAAGTCAAAAGTGAACCCCAAGATGAGCTTGAAATCAGTGAAATCAACTGTAGAACCAGTTTTAATCTATATGAAGATAGACCTACATTGTATCTCCTGTCTCTAAGTGTTGAATTATTCACATAAATGCTTCAGAGCAGCCTCCCATAAATCAAAGGGAGAGAATTAAATTGGGAATAGTATGGTGAATAATGGTGAGAAATCTTGAGCTCCTAACCTGATTTACCTGATTATTCTCCCAGTTATCTTTCTCTTGTTCTGACCAAATCATTCCTGGTGATTTGCTGGCCCCTAAATTTAGCCCCAGGGACTCCTTCATCATGGTATATGATTTTTAAGCTCTGTGATTTTAAAGGCTTTTCAGATTAATATTAGATTCAATATTGAAATCTTACAAGTTCTTTGTGAGAGAACTTCTGCAGAAGGTTGGCAGTGGTTTACCCAAATGCCTTTTATTGGTTAATAAGTTTGGACAAATGTGGCTCCATCATAACAATGATTATTTCTGATGAAAGTATCTGATCAAACTCAACTTACAGAAATAATGTTTTATTTCATTTAAAAATAATAAAATATTCCTTTTCCTTTCTCAGGACAGTTTGGTTATGTAAGGATTGAATTATTTGTATAAATAAATTCCATTTACTTTCTTCATTTTTCCTGATTTTCTTTTAATAAATGATCCCTGAACACTAGAGGCAAGAAAGTTGACCAAGCATCTTAATACACTGATTAGAACAGTAAAAAGTTAAGTCCATTACAAATTGTATGTAATGCTTTAAATGTAGATTGAACTAGTCATCAATATGCTACAAGTAGAATTACGATGATACAAAAATAGGCTTTGATAATGCTTTGTCTTACCTGCCTCACGAGATTGCTGTGAGGATCAAATGAGATAGTCTTTGAAAGTAATCACTAAAGTATAAATGGTATTTCTGGCTTTGTCCTCCTTTTTACCAATCCATTATATTTAGGGTTGCCAGATTAATCTTAAAGCATCAGCTTGATTACATTTTTTCCAGCTCAAATGCCTTCAGTTTTCCTCTCAACTTCTTTCTGAAGCATTGGGTTTGGTTTCCCTTGGCATTTAAGAAACATCACACTGCCTTTCTAGTCTTATCTCCAGCTATTTTCTATTCTAACCTCATATATCAACGCTACTGGGTTACATTATATATCCCCTAATTTCCTGAGTCAAAATTTTTATTGTCTCCTACACATTGTCTCTACTCAGTTTTTCCATAGGGACCCTATTATCAAACACGTCCAAAATTAGGAGCATGTAAGTATATTCTTTATATATTTCCTATTATCCATTCCAGAAAAATCCATTCCTATTATCTAAGCCAGAAAATTGGAGTTACTGTCTTTCTCTTTCTCTCTCTTTCATCCTCTCTATCTCTGTGTGTGTGTGTGTTTCCTAAACCTCTTTTTTCAGGCCCACCTTCAGGTAGGAAATATGTAATTTTTCTTTATCTGTACTTCTCCCTCAGGATCTCCCTCAATAGTTCAATGCAATCATTAATTCTATCAGATATTTTTCAGGCCGAATATCTAATGGTTCTTTAATTGGACAGATATTTGCAGAGCAAATGCCATGTGTTGATGATTGTGTCAGTTTCCTATTGCTGGTATATTACCATGAACCTAAAACAACACATTTATTATCTTATACTTCTGGAGGTCAGAAGTCCAAAATGAATCTGACTGGTTAAAATCAAGGTGCTGGCAGAGCTGCTTTCCTTCTAGAGGCTCAAGAGGGAATTCCATTTTCTTGCCTTTTCCACTGTCTAGGTGTTACTCACATTCATTGGCTTGTAGCCCTCTTCCATCTTATTTATTTATTTATTTATTTAGAGACAAAATCTTGCCCTGTCACCCAGCCTGGAGTGCAATGGCATAATCTCGACTCACCGTAACCTCTGCCTCCCGCGTTCAAGTGATTCTCCTGCCTCAGCCTCCCGAGTAGTCGGGATTACGGGTGCGCACCACTATGCCCAACTAATTTTTTGTATCATTAGTAGAAACGGGGTTTCAGCATTGTTGGCCAGGCTAGTCTTGAACTCCTGACCTCATGATCCACCCACCTTGGCCTCCCAAAGTGCTGAGATTACAGGCATGAGCCACTGCGCCCAGCCCCCTTCCATTTTTAAAACTAGCAACACATTCTTCCAACCTGGGCTTCTGTAGTTATATATCCTTCTTCAACCCTAACTCTCTTTCCTCTCTTTCACTTATAAGACTCCTTGTGATAACATTTAGGGCCCATCTGGATAATCCAGGGTAGTTTCTCCATTTCAGTATTCTTAACAATGACATCTGAAGTCACTTTTTCCATGTTAGATAATATATGCACAGGTTCCAGGGTTTAGAATGTGGACATCTTTGAAGGGCAGTGGTGGAATTATTCTGTCTACCATAGCTGTCTTCCTAAGTAGTGTAAACACAGAAAAATATTATGATGTAGTCCATGCCCTTAAGGAAATCAAAGATAAAGCAGTCAAATGAGTGAGTAGCTACAATATGCTGTAATTATGACTCTGGAATTATGATGAAAACTACATAAAATCTTGGGGGATCAGGGGAGTCTTTGGGAAGAAGGGTTGTCTAAAACATAGAGCCAAAATTCTATCTGAACCTTTTGTTACATTTTAGGAGGGAGGATAATGGTACTAAAATAAGTTGGTACAATAACCTAGTTTCTAATAGCATCAATCAATCAATCTCATGTTATCACTTTTACAGTGGAACAGACTGGCTTAATATAGATACTAGTTCCACTCCAAAGATATAAATAGGGGTACTACGTGTATATATCATATTCATATACATATTCTCTCTTTTTGCCTTTAGAGACAAGGTCTCATTCTGCTGCCCAAGTTGGCATGCAGTGGCCTGATTATAGCTCACAGTAACATCAAACTCCTGGGTTCAAGCAATCCTGTTGCTTCAAAGAGCTAAGATTGAACTACAGGTGCACATCACCGTACCCAGCTAATTAAAAATTTTTTGTTTGTAGAAGGATCTTTCTAGATTATCCAGGCTAGTCTTGAACCCCTGACCTCAAGCCATCCTCCCTCCTCAGCCTCCCAAAGCACTGGGGTTACAGGCAAGAGCCACAGCACCCAGACAACATACTCTTTATGTATATGTTGTATACCATTTAACATATATGTAAGTGAGAGAACACATATGTACATAGAAAAGGATGTACTTTAATATGGGTAAAAGGAAATAGAGAAACCAGGAGCAAATTTTGCCCTCTGAGAACTTACACTCTAGAAGGGGAACAAGACTTGGGCATAAATGTTTACTGAAACATAAGGCTGAGAGAGTTGAACTGTACATGCCCCCTTTTTCCCCCAAATATGATATAGTACATAGAGTTATAGATATAGTACTATGTGTATGCAGGGCTGGAAGTGAGTGTTTTCAGCTTTGAGAAAGTAGAGAAGCCTTCACAAATAATGTCTTACTTGAGCTAAGGTCTCTAAGGATGGGAGGCTGGGTTTTGGTCATGTTGGTGATGAGAGAAAATAATATAAAAGATGACATGTATCTCCACATTGCTATTAGGTAGAGGAGAAAAGAGTTCCTCCTGGAGATCTCTGGGTCTTTGAAACAGCAGTAGAAGAGATGTGAATTCCAATTCCAATTTCACCTATACCAAACAGAATCATTCACACATCTCTACCGCTCCCACCACATCTTCAGAAAGATTTCTGCTGCAGTGCTCTAAGGGAAACATGTAGAAATAGATCATATACTTCCTTGTTGGAACAGGAAAGATGAAGAGATTCACAAGGGGGAAAACGTGCTGTGACTGAATATTTTGTAGATAAAACACAGAGAAGTTTATTGCTTTGAGAAATTATTTCACAATAATTCATTCAGTGTATATTAAGCACCAGCTCTGCAAAACACTGTGATAGATAACATGAGGAATACAAAGATTTTAAAACATCGTTTCTACTTTTCAATCCATCTAGTGTGGGAGTAAAAACAGAGACTGAGCATATTACAAAGCAGTGTGTGATTCATGCTACATGATCAGGATACAGAAGAGTGGGAATTCAGATCAGTTCTAGTGGGTATCATGAGGGAATTCTCATAGAAGAGACAACACCTGAATCTGGCTGGAAAAATAAGTAGGATTTAATAGACCAACACGTGCACATAGGACTGGGGAGAGAATAAATTGGAAAGGATAAAATTTAGGCAAAAAGAATAGTATGAGAAAAATCACGGGGGTAGCAAAGTCAAGATATTTTTAGAAACTGTACATGCCCCTTTTTTCCCCCAAATATGAACTGAGCAGTGGGCATAAGGAGAATCACAGCAAATGAGCTAGTTCCTGACTTCAAGGAGTCTGTAGCCTTGAGGGGGTACTGAGAAGCAGATAATTAAAATAAAATGTGATTTATATTGTGGCAGAAAAAAAGAGAGTCAAGATTTTACTTAGCCTAGGAGTCACCAAGCAGAGAGGCCTACCTAAGCAGAGGGGTCATCTTAACCCAGTCCTGTCCTGAGGGGTTACTGTGAGTTGGCCAAGGAAAGAGAGGGAAAATAGAGAAATCCATGCAAAGACTCAGAACAGGAAGATCAAGATCACAATGTGTTTGAGGAACTCTAGGCAGTTTCTTTGTGGTTGGAGTCCAGGCTACATAGGAAGAGAATAAGGAATTGGATGCAAACAGCAGCTGGGTCATACAGGACTTTTTGAGACCTGGTAGGAGGCTATTTTAACATCTAGGTAAGAGTGGATGAGGGTTTCAAAGTATGAAATGGCAGTGAGAATTAATGAAGAGAAGAATCCATATGAAACGGATATGGGGCACATGGGAAGGAAATTCCTCAAATCTAGTCTCATTGAGAGAGATTTTACTACAAAAAATTTTCGTGAGTATATTGCGACAGAGAACAGTGATGAAAACACACTCAGGAGTAAAGCTAAAGGTTATCCCTTAGGAAAGGCAAGGTGGTGAACGCAAAGAGAAAGGACAGGAAGTCTGTAAGTAAGAAAAGAAAGGTTGGGGGCTGTGGAGAGCAGAATTGACAAAGGAAAACAGGAAACACTGGATTTGCAGTGAAATGTTATTTTTGCATAGAGACTAGTGTAGACAAAACTAGGTGGAAGGTTGCCTTTGTAATTAAGTCACCTTAGTTGGGCAAATGCAACTTGATAGATCTTCTTATCTGATATACAAAAGTATGATTATTTGATTTGGCCAAGATCTTTAAGGCTGAATTCTCATAACAAATTTAAAAATCTCAGGAGCCTCAAATCACCACTCCACTTTACTGTACTGCTGGTCGATATAGCAAAGAACAAAGGGTATATTTCCTGGTAGGAGAGCATAGTTACCTACATGCTACATGTATATAAATCTACAGTTTTATATTTCTTGTTTTTTTGTTGAGAAGAAAATGTAGTTTAACATGGGATTCGGACTGTGGAAAATGCCAGAGGACGTTGTCAAGATTTACTTGCTGTCAATATTATCTTCAGGACTTCTTCTTCCCTCCTAAGGTTTTTTCCTGCAAATAATAATTCTTTCAGCTTCAGCCCTAATTACTAGGGCCCTTAATCTTTTCCATGGTTTTATAGTACTTGAAACAAACATATGTGCTTATTATTGAAGGCAGCTTTTGTTTGCCAGAAGCAAAACTACTTACAGATCGTCTTCTTCAACACATCTTTTCACGTCTGCTAGACAGCTCAGTTCTCTCCTTGTAACTCATCCTTCACCCAACTCCCCCCAAATTTTTTATTGAAAACTGTTCACACATTGCTAAGCTATTTTGTTTTGTTTCTAAATACACTGTGTAGTATTCGTGTAGAACGGCAACTTAAAATAGATATAAGATATGAACATTTGTTAAATATACTTGACCACCAACTAAAGGGTTTCTTCATATACACTCTTGCTTACATGGTACCCAATTAACCTTTTATCGCTTTTCAAAACATGCATAGCTTTATGGCATAAGCTCATTTATCTTTGCTAAAAGCCTTCATAGGAATCTGAACAAAAATAGTTTCTATGAAATATTCAACTCTAATGTGGAGCTTTTTATTGCATTTTTAACATTTTTTCTTGTTCCTAGGCCCTTTAAGGATTAGAGAAAAAATGAAGATAAATAATTCATATAGCAGAGTATAAGGTCCAAGAGCCAGTCTCAAAAAATGATGACCAGAAAACCACAGATGCAGTAGCAATCTTGGACAATGGATGAAGAAATGATGCAAAAAACTTAAATTAGAACTTTCTAAGCAACCAAAAAAAAAAAAAAAAAAAAAATGAATCAGAGGACTGCTTATTCTATTACTCTACAAGCTTGGAAGAAACCCAAAACCACCAAGTAGGATATTTTTACAATGCCAAGACAACTACTGTAGTCTTTAATAGTACGTTACTTGGTGGAAATCACTGGCAATCTTACAGCAGCATCTATGAGACAGTTGGTTTAGGTCTGTGACTCCAGGTGCAGGTGAAGGTATACCTCTGTTGTTGCCCTTTTCTGACTCCAACCTAGATCAATACACTTACCCATCATAGTTCTTTCATTTCCATTGATTTTCTTTTGATCATAGGGCTGAGAAAATTCTTAAGCTATTTTAGTGTTGAGTTTTTAAAATATGGTCTGTTGATGTAAATGTATGTACAGATTGTTATTGTTCAAGTGAGTGAGTCTTCCTTTCACTGGTTGGGTCATTTTCATTTTTGGGATAGTGTTTGGAATTGGGTATCACATACTAGGAGGGCAGGTCTTAGTTGTAAGCATGTAAGAAGACACTTAGAAGTAGTAATAAACCTTGTGTGGCTTGGCTAGCATCTTGCTCTTCTACAGTCTTACAGATTTCAGTAGCTGAAAATAAAAAGTCCTCAGCTTTACAATAAAACACAATCCACTTAACTCGGGTCTGAATTGCATTCAAACCTTATCTGGGAAAAAATAAACCTAAATCCCTTTCTTACTGGTTATGTCAATATACATTTTAATGGATCAAAGATTTAACTATAAACAATGAGGCTGTCCATACAGAAAAAAAATGAGTGAATTAAAATAAATTTTGAAACAGGGAAGATCTTTGTATGCAAGAAACAAAACTCAGAAAACACAAAGCAAACACTGATATATTTCAATAATTGAACACAAGAAAAAATTTTCTGCCTAGTACAAAATAACATAAAATTCAAAGAAAAGTTGAGCAAAATTATTTACAACACACATGACCAAAAGTACTGATTTTATTTATCTGTAGAGAACTCTTATAATTTCATAAGAAGAGATTAATAAACAAATAGAAAAAATATACAAAGTAAAGGAATACATCTAATATAAAAAGAAATACAATGACTTATAAGCATAAGAAAAGATGCTTTACCTCAGTTTAAACATGCAAATTAATACAATAATGATATTACATTTATATTGAAATGGAAAATATAAAAAATTGATAACCACAGTTTTGATTAGAGAGTAGGGAAATAGATACTTTAATACACTGTTTGTGGAATGTAAATTTGAATAACACCTTTTTAAATCAATTAGGAAATCAGTAGAAAAAAAAACCTTAAAATACGCTTTTTCCAAACTTTCTGTTTGTAAGAATTATCTGTACTTACATTCGTGTGCACAAATATATATTCAAAGATTACATTCCATTTCTTGTAGTACTTTCTGTTTTTCTCTGCATGAATAATTTTGATTTTGTGGTGTAGTTTCTACATTCTTTCCAAATTTAACAACAAAAAAAGTAAAATCTATACAAATAACACTTTTTTCACATGATGAAATATGTCAGTTTTAATTTTGTTGTATAGATATTATTTCTACAACTCCCCAGCTTCACACTCTGAGCTGTTCTCGTCTCCTGAGCTGTGATCCTGGTTTATTTCCTCTCTCCCCTGAATCTATGCCTTTGTGGACTGATACAGTGAACTTACATTTTGTTTGAATATAAAATTCTATAGGTTGATCATAATTTTTCCTCAAAAATATTATGCAATGTCTTCTAGCTTCCAGAGCTGACATTGAGAATTCCTTTTGTTCCTCTGAGGAAGCTTTGAAATTTTTCTTTTTTTCTGATGCCGTGACATTTTGTGATGGTGTGCTTTCACGGGTGGTTTCTCCATCCATTATACTGGGCAGTTGGTAGGCCCTTTCAATTAATAAATTCATGTTCTTTAAGTCTGAAACATTTTCATGTATTATTTATTTTATTACAATCCTATTTATTTTATTGTAAAATATAATCCAGGTACAGAAAAACATCATGAAATAAATGTTTGGTTTAAAACATCATCATAAGGAAAATGCTCAGGTAAAAACACCCAGATTAAGAAATAGTACTTTGCAAGCCACTGCAAAAAAAAAAAAAAAAAAAAATCCCTCCACATGGACCATCTCAATCACAGCTTATTTCCTTTGTTATCAATCAATACTATTTTAGATTACCGCATCTTACTGTCCTTTATAATTTTATCACCGACTCGTACTTCCTGAAGCAGAAATTGTTTTAAAACTATTTGCAAGTTTTAAAAAATCTACATATTTTCTCTGTATTTTTTTTTTGAAATTTATTTACTGAGGAAATAAGAAAATTTAATTGGGAAATTTTTAAATAGTGTGATTTTTTCTGATTTCATATCCATGGTATAATTTAGCATGCTTATTTGATGTACTTCCTGAACCTATATATTTTCTGACCATTAAACCTAGAGACTTCATCATATACAGGTTTGGTTTTGACTGCAAGCCTTTTCAGAGGTAATCTTGTGTATACCTATCCAGGAGGCACATGATGACTTATTATTTATAATTTTGTGATGCTTAATGCCTAGATCCACTGATTCATTGGAAGCAATAAAACAAGTGACAACTGAAATTCTAATACAATAATTCCTTCTTTTATTACCTGAAATACTTCTACGAAGAGTGAATTCTCATCTACCATTTGGCTACCTTGCTGTACAGTTGGTGGAGGAATGGCAGGACAAAATATTTAACTGTTCCTTTTACTTATGAGTTTTCAAACCAATGAATTATATTCCAGTTATCTGCCATAGGTGGTAGATGTTTTCTTTTTAATTATTATTCACTTTAGAATTTAAACTAGATTTGTTTTCAATTAATTGAAATTATCTTTATTGATGTTCAAATTGTCTTATCTTTAGATAGTGAGATCATCTTTGTATTGGTTCCGATGTCCTTTAGATATATTCCTAGAAGTCTTTGACAAGGTATTCCAGGTTCACCTTCTACAGTTTGTTCCCCAGACCTCTCTTTCTATGTGTGTTTGTGTGCGTGGTGAATTTTTTAAAGTAGGAAATGTTCTTTTAAGACAACAATCTGGTCCTTAGGGATGCTCATTGCTACTAGCTTGATCATAGTTTGCATAACATTTTTTTAAGGTGTTCATTCTGACAGTTGCACTTTAAAATCGAAACCACAAGGTGGGTTTTTACTTAACTCTTCTACTCTGATTCAGAATATCCTTTCTTCCACATTAAGAGTGCTGGTTCTCAAAGACAGTGCAGTTGATAGAGTTAGCATATCACAATATCCCTCTGCTGTATTGTTACACAGAAAGCAGTTTCAGAGTAGCAAGAGCACTGCTACCACTGTAAATATGATTATTGAAAATAATGAAAATTTTTACCCATGATTTTTCTATTATCTTCATATTTCTTATAGCTGTACTGTGTCTTCATTGTCAGAGCATGCAACCAGCTTACCCTGTACTCCACCATATAGCCCTCATTTAGTCTTAGCTCTCTGGTATTTAGTACCCATTATCAGTCCTTATGTCCATGTCACCCTTCTGTTTGTCTACAGGTCTTTTACTGGTAAACTTCTCAGGAGGTGTTCATGGTAATAGTATTGCCTAAGTTCTTGAATGCCAGTAACAGTGTGTCCACGCCCTTCGTACTTGTAGGAAAGTTAGTTTATGACCGAATATAAAAATAACTTACTTACATTCTAACTTCTTATCTTTCGTATGTTACTTTATTTTTTACCGGCATAAAGCATTGTTTCTGAAGTCTGATGATGATCTAATTATATAACAAAAGAGTCTTCATTTTCAGAGATTTGGTGATTTTAGCTAGATGCAAATGCTTGCATTATTTCTTTGATAGTCATAATCTGATTAACATATGTCTTGATGTTGGTCATTTTTGATCAGTTATTGCAGATATTCAGTGTGCCTTTTGAAAATGTGACATCAAATCTTTTTCTGTTGTATTGTAAAAGTGTCTTTGAATATAGCTTTCATTGTATTTGTTGTGTCTCCTTGTTTTGGTTTTCTTTTTTGAAGGTTTCATATACATGTATATTGAATCTCCTTTTTCTATCTTCATATCACTTATGCTTGATTTTTTTTTATTTCTCCCTTCCTCTCCCTCTCAGCTCACATCCTCCATTCCTTCCTTTTTGAAACTTTTTAGATTTTTTTCTACTGTTTACTATTTATTCCTATTTCTTTTTGAATATTTTTCTATGTCTCTTCAAGCATTCTTTGGTCTGCATTTCTTTTAATTTAGTCTTGATTTTAAAAATTATTGTTTCTTTTATTTATAACTCTTTCTTGAGTTATATTAAAGCATCTCTTAACTTTTCTAATTCTGACCTATGTTGTTATTTCATAGGTTGTATTATATTCTTAATGTTTTCCATTTGTCTAATTTCTATCTCTCAAAAACTTATTAGAATTTCTTACCTGCTATCTCTTTTTCTATTTCTGTTTGTTCTGATAAGTTTATATATTTTTCAGTCCTCTCCTTACATTTTGTGAAAATTAGCAATAGGGAAAAAAACACACATGTCTTTTATGCCCAGTATTTAATCAGCTCTATTTTCCTTGTGAATTTGTCCTTTCCTTATTGAAACTACAGGAATTTTCTGTCCACTCATATTAATTAATCTTTCATTGCTTATATGTGTTACGAATACTTACTTTCAATATGTGCTTATCATCAGTTTTTTAAAAATCTTGTTATCTGATGTTTTAACATTTTAATTTTAACTTATTATTCTTTTTCTTTATTGTTTATGTTGTTTTATGTCTTGTTAATAAATTCTTCCCTACTTCAAGGACATGACAATGCTTTCCTATGCATTCTGAAACATTTAAAATGTGCTTTTATGTTTATATTTTTAATTTGTCTGGGATTGATTTTTGTGTGTAGTATGATATAGGGATATCTTCTCTATGGGTAGGGATAGCCATTGTTAGCTGAGGCATCTTTCCTTTCTCTTGATTTGTATTTCCCTTTATATGACATGTCCCTCTTTCTTCATAGATCTGTTTATGGGTTCACCGTTGTCCTGCACTGGTCTGTCTCTGAACTGATGTAATACTCTTTTGATTACAATAGCTTTATAGTAAATAATGAAATATGGTAGACAAAGTATTTGCTGCTTATTCTTTTGATTCAAAATAATCTTGGCTGTTCCTGACTCTTACTCACCTAAAGTGTATAAACAAATAGTGTGGAAATTTTGATTAGAATAGCCTTGAATGTAAGGAGAAATTTGAAACCTATTTTTATTTTTTTCTATTTTGTCCTTAGAACTGACATATAGTGTCCTCACATAGAACATTTCCAGATAAATTTTAAAAAAGAATATATATGTGTGTGTGTGTGTATATATATGAATATATATATAATGTCCCCCACATACATACACAGAAAATACACATTTACACGTTTACACGTGAATGACATATTTGTAGAGATTTATATACAAATTGGTAATAGTCAATATCTCTGGGGAAAAAGACTAAGGGATTAGAATCTGTGGTAAGAGAGATGTCTACTTTTCACTTTAAAATATTTTGTTTTATCTTATGTATGTATTACTTTTTCATACAAGGAATCCCACTTTAAGACCACACTTGACTGGCCTAAATCCACATCTTAATTATGATAGGTGATTGGTGTGAGAATGATTTTTCTACATCTTCTAACATTTAATACAATGCACCAGGAACCCAGAAGTTCCCAAATGGAAAGTTTAGGGTAATTATGCAAGTTTTCTTACTAAGGATGACAATGATGTCAGGCAAATATTTCACATGGGAAAAAATATATCCTGCAAATATATCTGATAGCGTCTTCTATGCTGTGTGTGTAGAAGAGAGGAAGAGTAATCAGATGACTGCTAGTAATGTGAGAACAGGGACCACATTTTATTCACTTTTCTATCATTGACAACTAGATCAGTGACATACATAATAGATGCTTAATAATAATCTTTTAAACAATGAATTAGTGAATAAGCACATCAACAAATATTAAAGATATGTTGAGAGTGGTACGTAGGAGTTTGTTGTGGGGTGCAATACAGAACCTGGAACATAAAAGGGCTTAGTAATTGTCACCTCTTGCTTTTGTCAGTACTTTACACACTATCTCTATTACTATTATTCTGGAGATTTATCCTCAACTTGATTCTGCTGGTATTTTTTGTTAGTGACTGGATGAAGATAGAAGTTTATCACCTTTGTTGATTTCATTACTCTGAGGTGGATAGATAGGTCTCCATAGGCTGTAGTGCTGTACCTAATGAGGTAGAATTTAATAGTGTTTAATATCTTGAACATACAATAAAACTCAAATGATCAAGGGCAGTAGAAAGACAGAATTTGCTTAACAATAGTGCATGTAGAATTTTTAAAGTTTTAGTAGAAAGTACATCTCAATCTGAATTATCAGTATGCTATGGCCAACAAAGAATGTAATAGTATTGCAAGTTATATTAAAATAAATATAGTTTGTGTCATGAGGAAGTTGATAGTGGAACTCTATTAGGCAATGATGAACTATACATAAGTGTTTATTATGGTCAATCCTAGACATTAAACTTTCTAAGAAACTTAGGCTTGGGAGCAAATTTGGAGAACAGTGATTAGAATTGTGAAAAGACTGAACTATTTTGTATTGCAAGTGGGATTTTTTGCTTTGAGGAGAAAATAACTCATGGAAGATATGAAAGCTATCTTTAAATATTTGAGAGCAATTCAGGTGATGAAGACTGTATGACCATAAAAAGAAAAAAATGGAGCAATAAATCAATATAAAAAGATATCTCAAATAGTCCAAAATGTAGCCAGCTGTTCTAGAATTCAGACCCATGGCAGTGTTCAATGGCAGACTTCACAATTACATGTTGAGGTTGTGGCAAAGGGTTAAGGAACCACTTATGGGGCTGGATCAGATGAGATTTATGCTGGAAATTTCATATTCCATGAAATTTGAATTGGCATACTGTAGCATGACTTCGGATAGGGCTGTATTTATTATTTGGAAAGATGGCTGCCAAATACCTTAACTGGTGAACTGGCTCAATAGAATTCAACTAACATTTTTTTGAACTCAAGAAATGTTGATTTGTGTTTACTGTTTTGAGACATGTAAAATAGACAAAACAAGGAATTGTACAATGATTTGCTACAATAGCAAATAAAGTGGTCTAAATCAGTCCAAATGTTTGAACCTATTCCAAACTTGACAATAGTTGTATGTTAGTAATTCATAGAATTGGCCACGTGTTTAATACCCATTATGTTGCCTGACACATAGTAGACACCATTTGTTGAAAGAAGAAATGACTAATTTCTTTCACTGCTTGATTGATGTTCACTAGTTTCTAACCTGCCTGAGGAACAGAGGAAGCCAATTCCCAAGGCACCAGTTATTTAGATCCCCTTTTAAGACTTTCAGCACAGCTTTACCTCCTTGGAGAAGAGGCCATAACTAGTAATATGATAGGCCGTGGACATAGGAGCCACAGTAACTGATAAGAAGATCCCTTGTAGTGCAGAGGAAGGTAGCTCTGAGAACAAAGTTGAGTATTTTCAGGGCAGATAGAAATGTTTTAACTAGATAGTCAATCAACTCTCCAAAATTGAGACAGTACTTCAAATTAGAGCATTCCATTAGAAAATATTGCTTTCACATGAACATTCACAGAATATATTTGAAACTTTTTTTGAACTCAGAAATAACATCCTGCAAACCATAAGGAAATATAAAACTAGTGAAAATGTAATCATACCAAACAACATCAAATTTTACAAAACATCAAAACCTTTTTATGGAAAGTGAAATTGTTAGAATATGTTTTTTAACTGTTTAATTTATTTGGTGCCCATGGCCATATGTGGCCACAGAGACTTGTAAAGCAATGCTAATTCTTCTATTTAGCCATTGGAAACATTTTTCTTTAGGCTATGTATGAGGAAATTCTATGATGTCCTCTTTGCTGTATTCTTATCTTGGGCTATATACAGATGAGAGATGATCTTACTTCACACAGTCTTCCTACCAAGATCATTACTGATTAGATAGTATAGAACCATAAATATTTCAGTATAGGTTTTATTTTTATTTGTTTCTAGTGACACGATTTGATCAAGACTTGGGTCAAGAATTAAATTTATGATATCTTCCTAGATATTATTAATTTTATTCTCTAAGAATAATAGATTTATGATTCAAAGAGATTTATTTAAATTCCTTTTCTCTTCTTTTTAAAAAACTGTCACACATCTCTATTTAAAACACTGTTTGGATGCAAAAAGTCATTAATTCAAAATTGAGAAGTTTTTCTTCCTTTTTTTCTCTCTCACTTCCTTCTTTTTTCCATTCTTTCTTTCTCCTTCTCCCACTTTCCCTCTCTCTTTTCTGAAAAGTTGTGTCCAAGCTCCCCAAATCTATTCTCTAAATTCTTTCCCAGCATTCACCAAGAGGTGAAAAGATCATAAAATATCATTGTTTCTATCAAGTGAGAACTGTCAGCAGTGTGTAAGCAATACAAAGATTTTTGTAAGAAAATGCTTATCTTAGTAATGTTTTTCTGTGAGGCAAACAGAGAAGAAATTATTTCTGAGTTTAAAAATAGTCAACACAACTTGGAAAACATGGTAATATTTATTCATGATAATAAACATGTTTTTAATGAAAGCCGTTGATGTCCAAACACAAACTGAATCATGACAACCCAATGGTCTTTTTCACAAAAACCATGACATATTTCCCATTAATTTGCTAAATGATATGAATGCAGAGAAAGGATGAATCGAAACCACTAAAATCCTTTTAAACACACCATTTACATTTATCTGCTGAGTTTTTGTTACTGTACCTTTACCAATTTCTTAAAAGCTTTGATTGTTATCATGCATTTCAACTCAAAACTGCTAGCAATTTGGTTTGACTTTCCATAGAGGACTAAATTCTGTCACATTAATATATATGTAGGTAGTTATACAATGTCATTTGTAAGTATATGGGTCTGAAAGGGCCATTGTAAATGTTATATAAACCATATAGTATATAGGGTGTATATACTATGTGGTGTATGTAATAGCTGATTAGAAAAATATATATATACTTGTCTACTATATGATGACCTCTAATAGCTTCAGACTTCTTTTAAATTAAACTTAATATTTGGAACATTTTTAAAGTTCGTTAGAGATTTAAATTTTTATTCTTAAGTACCATCAAGTCAGATGCCTATATAATTGTCATTTTCAAAACTTTACCTCAATCTTTCCCAGAAGCCATTTAGATCCATCTGATATTATTTAAAAAATCAAATTAAATGTAAAAATGTCTAAATAAACTTGTCTTATTGGTAATTTATAATATAGTCTTCCTATTGTACTCTTTAAATTGAATTATCAGAATCTGAAAATTAAAAAAAAAAAAGCTAAGTTTTATAAATAAAATCTGAGGAAGAAAAGGCACTTAAGCCCTGCACATGGTTATTCCAGTCTGTATCCTCCACAACCCTTATCAAATGGAATTGATTTCTGGCCTGCATACAAATACAGCAAAGTGCCAGAATAAAGTCAAATCAGAATGCTTACGAAAAAGAATCAAGTTGGTCACCAAATGTTTCACATCAGTAGGAAATTTCTTTAGAGACTTCTGATGGCAATTTGAAGGGTATGTTGCTATCAGATCAAGTGCAGGAGAGGTATAAGGCTACTAGAGAAATTCCCTTAGTTTATTGACCAGAAAGCTAAAACTTTTGTCGTAACAGTAAAGCTTGACAAGATAATTAAATGAATGATAACAAAATCTCAGCAGGGAAGTGCCCATTAATTGAATGTATTTGGAAGCATGTTTTCACAAGTATAACCAAATTATCTAATTTCCACTTACATTAAAAAGTGATAGTCTATACAAACTAATTACTGGAAATGAAGGAAAAGGCCAGTACTTTGAACCAATAACACAGAAGAAAACAAAATTACTAACATCAAAAGAGTGCCATATTTGATAGCTTCTTAAGAATTCAATTCATCATTTCACGCTTTGAAAGTATTTCAGTGAAACTCGCCAAAGAAAAGAATCCCAGTAACTTCTATGTGGTAGTGTCTTTAAAGCTGGAACACATTTCTCACATTCTTTGTATCCTTTTTTGACATTAATATGTGTGTCAGGATGAGTGTGCCAAGAGGTGAAATAACTGTTGTTATAGATATAACAATTTAGTTTCAGCACTTCACTTCTGTAAGAAAATTAGCGCCATCTGTTTTACTTTTTAGTACTATATATAGTTGATAATTTTTTTTAAATGTTGTTGCTGTTTTCATGTACAGATCAGGAAGTCTGAAATAAAGCATCATTTTGGTCAACTTTTATATTTGAAATAAGGAATAAAATAATATATATTCAGATTTTCTGCTTTGAGTTGCCAGCAAGATGTCTCCAAATTGGACATTTTTAATGCTTTAGCAAATTATTTTCCAATTTGCATAAAGTTAGTAATAAACTTTGTTATATATCTGTGGTAGCCAATTAGATTTTGTTCATAGTCAACATGTTCAATAAAGATATAAAACTATGAAATCTGTCACTTTTATTTTTCTAAACCCATACTCTAAAACATTAATCTGTTGGTAAACATTTGGCAAAAATTTTATATAACAGCAAAACAATGAAATGAAGTTCACTTTAGTGTAATTTTTATATAAATTGTAAGCAGCTTTGCCTAATTTTTAATCGGAGCCAGGAAAATCTGAATTAACAAATAATGACAAAAATATTATTTTAATTTTTTACTTACATTGTTTTTCAAAGAAAATTATCTAAATAAACACATTTTCAACATACTTTCTAAAATTGAGTAACAGTATTTATTTTTCTTGCATATAAAAATTATGTTTCAGCTTTAAAAACAGTTCTTAATGTTCTGTGTAATTGTGGAACATCCTTTCTCATTCAGAAAACTAGAGACTGCAAATTATATAAGTAGCAACTAACACTCATTCACAATGACTTTATCACGTGACTGATGAACAGCTATTAAACCTAGGCTGCTTTATCTTCCATAAAGTTATTCTACCCTAATTTAGAGAAAATAATAGGGCTATACTTTGTTTTCCTAAATCATTTTCCTAAATTAATATAAAGAGGGTGACAGTTATGCTATATATAGGTAGATTGATAAATGCAGAGCAATAGATTGGTAGATAGCTATAAATATGGCCATCTTTAAAACACATTATTTAATAGAACGTTTGGTTTTGCCAAATGAAGCAATGCATACGAAAGTATTCATTCGTATCTTATTTTGCTGTCATTTCTATTCTGTTCTTGTGTTTTGTTTAATTAATATAGTAAAATACAGTGTTCCAATTGAACAATACTTCAGATGCTAACCAATTCTTTCTATTTGTGTACACTGGCAGTTCACAGTTTAAAAGCATAACCACCTCAGTCAAAAACTGCATGTAGATCACTCTGGATTTTGAAGACTTTTGCTTCTAACAGAGATTTTTTTTTTTTAATTATGGAGAAATATGTACATTTCATTGATAATAATTGGGAGGGGAATTATAATCAAATAAATTCCTTGAAATAGATTTTTATCTGTTAGTGTCAGTTTAATATCTTGCTCAGCACGTTGACATTCTCTTAGCATGGCAACTTTCTATTCATTACTTTATGGTAGTTTAATCACCCCCATTTTATGATCCTAGTTATTTGTATTCCATGAAATAGTGCAAATTTCTTTTCAATAGACCTTTTCCTTGATGACCAGAAGTGGAACTTATGTTTCTAACTGAAAACAATTGACACTTTATTTCTACAACATCTGTACCTAAGAGATATTTAACAACACAAAGCTAATCTTTCTTTTTTTTCATGAATTTCTGGAGCTTTTAAATTCATAACATTAAAGTTTTATGAGTTTCATCTTAGATGAGACTTGCCTTTAAATACATGTTTGTGTTTTCTGTGGAAGTTACCTATATGTCTTCAAAAACCTGACTGGTCTAATCTAGAAAAATTACTCTTTGAGACAGTCATGTTTCTTTGTTTTTCTTTTCCTTTTTTTTCTTTTCTTTTTTTTTTCTTTTTTTTTTTAGAAAAAAGAAAGACAAAACAGCAATAAACATTTTAGCTCTTTAATGAGCAAAGATCATGTTTCTTAGCATTGGACTAATAGTCATTATCCAGATTATCTTTATTTCACACAATGACCAGTGACATGGCCAAGATGTACAAAGTTGGTTCCATCAAGTAGTATACAATTTTTTTGTATAATAATCTTTCATTCTTGAAAAAGAGTAACTGAAAAGAAAGGTTTCTGTTACTGCAGTTAGTTTGTCAGAGAAAGTTCTTTGCATTATCTTATAAACTATCAAAATTGCTAGTCATCTGAAAAAATGTAAAAAAAAAATCACATAACTTTAGTCTAATAGAAATATAGTACAGGTAAGAGAGAAAGTATTTATCAGGATGTGCTCTTTAAGTCCATCTCATTTTTTTTTAAATATAAATGTACATCTGATTACATATACAAACATTTGGAAAGGTCTGTGATACACTGTTACTGGTAAACAACGGGGATGAAGAGTTTCCTGTGATCTGAGAATATTCATTTAAAATCACACATATGTGTAAGACTAAAATCCTCCAGGTGTTGACTCTCCTAGGTTCTGTATCTACGTTGTACTCTACTGAGATTGCGTGAGTAAATTCCAGTGAATGAACCTCAGTGAGAAAGATAAGTGATGTAAAGAGGGACATAACTTTATAATGAATTGTTATTAGTAAACGTTTTGTCATGCAGCATGAGTAAATCAATGAACTCAGAACTATAATCAGAGTGTTAATACTGGGGCATCCTCATATCATGAAAGACTGTTGCAAGTAACTCTTTGGACACACTTCACCTTACCAAAAGGAACAAAATACAGAATAACAAAAAAACACAGCAACTTATAGATCCTGTACCACATGTCCAATTAGGGTTATAGTTCTATAAATTATCTAGATGGGAATGAAAAGAACATTAGAAACAGGGAATTTTTTTTCTGGGATTCATATCAGCGAGTATTCACCACTATACCTATAGTTTCTTCAAATACCTTTAATAACTAATTCCTTCTATATTGAAACTACTGTGAATTATTTTATTGTAATTACTTTTGCCCCTTAAAATCTTTAGGTTCTGCCAATTGATGGAGGAAGCTTCTATTAAAAACTCCAATGGGATGAGAAGAATTTTAATTACGGCTTAATCAGCAGCACAGCCACCAAGCATATAAATTATCATGCACATCGTGCTAAAAATATCCAGTTTCCTTTATCCCCACAACTTTATACTGACAGCACTTATGTGATAATGTTGTACCTGCCAGTCTTTAAATTTCTTTGTTTTACTGGCAAATTTCAGCATGAGCCTTTGCTAAGGCCATTAACAGCATTGACGCTTTGTGTACTTATCCAAATATGTAAATATGGTCTACACAATAAAACGGCTCCAAATAAAAACTGGTGAAAATTATCTGACATTCCAT
Organism: Piliocolobus tephrosceles; assembly: GCF_002776525.5. Lineage (NCBI taxonomy): Eukaryota > Metazoa > Chordata > Mammalia > Primates > Cercopithecidae > Piliocolobus > Piliocolobus tephrosceles. The sequence goes on from NC_045435.1 coordinate 112,878,582, forward strand.
TGGTGTGTCCCTTGTGCATATTCATAGTTGTTTTTTTATTTTTATTTTTTATATTTCAGACATAGTTCTTTCCTGTTTGGTGTTCCACATGCCTAATTCCATTATGTAACTTAAATCTTCAAAAAATTAATTCTTGAATGTGAATGAAAAAGTATCATTCGGCACAATTGCTTCAAGCAATTGAAATTCGTTTTTAAAGTTGATTTGTATGTACACAATTCATTTTTTTCAAAACCCCCAAAGTTCTTGATATGTATATTCACATAACATTCCTCCTTATTTAAATAGTAAGTCTTGTAGGTTGAAAGCCAAGGAATCTTCAGTAATCGTTTACTGCAATCCATCAAAAAAATAGTTTGTTTCTGTTATCTGGCTATACCCTGGTTGTTGAATGTGAATGGGGGTGGGGATGGGGATGGGGCAGAGTATTGTTCTGTCCTCCAGTAAATGTGTTGAATGTGTGTAAGGGCTGAATCCCTGGTATAGTGTTGGGAATCATTGTAATGGTGTTGGGTGTCATTAAGGGAACATCATCAGGTGACCTCCTCATAGCTAGTGTGTAATCTGGGGGACAGGCGGTCCGAAGAACCACCTCATGTGGATGGATGGACTCACATTCATGATCCAAATCAGTGTGCTTCATTTGGAGGGACATGATTTCCTCTTCTTGTGCATGGGTTAGATCATTGGTAGTAGTGCGCTGAGGGCTGCATCTCCTGTGAACATCATGTCTCCTCTTATCCTTTTTGTAGTATAGGGCTGCAAAGGCCAAGATGTTCAGAAACAGCAGTGATGCTCCAACTGCAATAGTGACACTCAGCTCTGTTGAGTAGTCCCTTTGATCCACTGAAAATGGACTTGGTTGTTGTTTGGGATCATCCTGCTTGGCAGTGGGAAAGGCTGACGTGACAGGTACAGAATTTTTTCTCGTAGGTCTGAAAGTGATGTCAGTTGATGGCACTTTAGTTGTTGTAGAGGTATACTGAGAAATGTCATTGAGATTATGCAGATGAGGTACCAACTCCAACCAGAGGTTCACCTTATTGGCTCTGTAATGTTCTTTAACTCTTGGTTTTAATCCAATATGGAGATAAAGTTGGTCTTTCTGGGAATATCTGGTCCATGCTACTTCTTCAAAACGGTTGGGTTTGGTATGAATGAATTTTGTGTCTTGAGGGACTGGTTGATTTGGGTCACTAAAAAGGAAAAGATAAGGTTATTTTGTTTTTTACTTAAAATCACACTACTTTAACATATAATAATTAAAGAGATGACTCAGCAATGCTTTAGATTGTTTTTTAAATTAACTTGGGTCAATTTAGAAATACAAATCTCCTAGCAGGCAGATTGTTCGATGGGTAATAATGTAAGGCAATAAGTCTCACATTCTTGTTCTCTCTGCCTATCCTGAGATTGGCTACTGTCTACCCAAAGATTTTAAAGAATTATTTAAATACTCACATACGTATGAGTTGTCTCATAGGCAAACTAGCAGAGATGACATGGAATAGTGGAAAGGATTTTTGATTTTAAATTAGTAGATAAAGGATTGAGACTAGGTTCTGCTATATACCAGACATGTGACCATCTCTATGACACTCCCAGAGCCTCAGGTCTCTTCTTTGTAAAGTGGGATTAATAGTACCTGATCTGCCAGATTCAGAAAGGTAGTTGGAAGGATGAAAGAGTGTTGTGAATTACAAAGCACTATAAAATAATATTTTGTACTGCTGAACAATAGTAAGTCTTGTATAATTCAAAAACCGCAATTGAGATATGTACTTTCTTAATAAGCTTCTAAAACACCAGAAATAATAAAACAATGACTTAAAACAATGCCATAATGTAGAATTAATTTTGAATAAAGGATTGTAATACATTGCAGGTATTAATCCAATATGAAATTATCTGGGCATAAATATCTATTATTTTAAAATGGTTAAAATAATATTTTTACTAAAAATAAACTTCATTCCTTAGGTACATACCCAGTTTTAGCAAAATTTGTCCAGTATGTCATTACAACTGCACTCAGCATCACATCATTTTTGGAGAAATTGCAAGGAAATAACTCTGTAGGACCAATCATGGGGATTCCCAGTACATAGGGAACCTCGTCTCCATGGGCTGCATCAGCCCAAGCTGGAACCTGATCTGTTTGGCAATGATGGTAAAAGGCATAGAAGTACGTAGGTGAACCAAAGTTTGAGTGAAGATCTGCTGTGGCTACAGCTGGTGCCACCCACTGATGGTCCGTAAACAAAGCCAATAATGTCTTTCTTCTGGTTTCAGGGTTATGACGGTCAGCCCAGTCAGTATACATGAACTTAATGGTTTCTCTCAGAACATCTTTGCCTTCAGGATATCCATATAAATTATCAACAAAATTTGAAACAGCAAAGTCAAAATCACTAGCTGATATACCATCATCGCTATCTACTATATTTTCAACAAATTTTAACCCTTCCCCTTGGTTCACTCCTAACATTATATCGTAGTTGAGAAACTCTCCTTGCTCCATCAATATCTGAGGGTCATCTGGTATTACATCACCATCAATCACTGGTCCAAAGGCTATGTGGTATCGAGCTGGTTGAATATCTTGGTCAACAAGTTCTTTGTAAGGCTTCTTCTGTAGGCATTCCACTAACTCTACTGTATCTGAAACATTGCAACCAACTTTTGTGGCCAACATTCTAGCATATTTTGCAGGTTGAAAACTAACAGCCCAGCTGGAAAGGGCTGTTCCACTTTGAGCTATTGCTCGTTGAAAAAGTCCTATGGGAAAATCAACAAAGAATTTTAGACGATCTTTGAGTAACGTTGTGGTAAAACAGTAACATCTGATATTTTAGACATGTATATAAAAACCCAGATACAACTCAAGAAACAGGGAGATAGAGACATTTTTGCTTAAGGGAATTACACAAAGCCAACTGCAGGGTATAGTGGATTAGAGAGGTGGATCTAATTCTTCTGCTTTGAGTGGCACCTGCTTTAGGGATCAAGAAACCTCAAAGAGGTAGCAGGCAAGAAGAAAAGGAGAAGATGTAGTGGTACAAAGTCCCAAATATATTCTTCAATGAGTGTGTAAATACTTATCATCAACATTAACCAGATGGGGCCAATCTTCTCCTATTCAAGTCCTCAACAGACTCTACATTGTCTGTCTGGAATATTTCCTCTAGCTTGGCTGTGTCTATCTTCGTTCAGAATAGTTCTATATATTTGTTTTAACCAGATGTTATTTGAAAAAGAGTTCTTGAAGACTCATACAATGACTGGGGCTGGCTGTTTGTTTATACCCTGGGGTTGGCCCCGAATTCACACAAAACAGAATATTACTTTAGACATACTCTCTCTAATCTTCATGTCAAACATAGTATGCTGAATATTCATCTTTCAGAAGAAGACATAACATTTGAAGTGTTTTCACTAGGCTAAAGAAAAAACCATCAGCAGACAGATTTAGTGTGGTGTGATTTAACTTTTGCCACTGTTGAATGTACACTACTATTTTTATCATAAAAGATGAAAAGCACATGGTCCACTGCTTTTTACTTAATTGCATTTAAGAATTGTAAATGATGGCTCCATATGCAGTTTGTTAAGTGCTGCATGTCATTAAAATTTACAAACGCACTTTATCTTCTCATTAAGGTATTTTTCTGATAAAATTCCTGTTTTAAAAATATAGTTTATCTATTTGTTTTTAAATATTTAAATTTATTATCAATTTCCAAATAGAGCTTTGTGCTTCAGTTATTTAAAAACATGCTTAATTATTCATATGTGTTAATGAGATAAAAACTCTTTTCACAAAGGTGTTGAAGCGCTGTCTGAATTAGAAGGAAAGTTTTAGATTTTTTTAACCTAACACGCCTATACATTCAACATGTCTGTAACATGTTCCCATATAATTCTAAAGATATTTTAAAAATCTAACAGTATTAATATACATTTGTTTTGGTTTTCTGACATCTTTATAAACATTTTTTAGTTTACTAGGACAAAATATGCTAGAGCAAATGATACAAATGCAGATAATTTTAAAAATTATGTAGCTGTTTATTAACAGTTGCTCAGGAAAATATTTTAACAAATAAAAATTGTATAACTAAAATAGACCTGGTGATTTCTATAATATTCTTTCCCATTTCAGGGACTCAACATTAACTAAATATACTAAAAAAGATTTAGAAGGAAAGGCACATCATGTTCAATATATCCTAAAATATACCACCTAGATGGTATTGGGAACACCATATGTTTTATCATTAGTGAAAGTGCCTCTTGTGTGGATGCAAGATGGGGTTTACTCACGGTATATCCAGGCCTGAGCATTGGTGCAGCCTTTTGTGGGGTTTATTGACTTTAAAGTTTACATCTACATTGGAGGCAGATTCAGCTTGATGATTTCAAGAGATTTTTTTGAGCATCTCTTGATAAAATCAGGCAGCTCAGTCTGGAGATAGGTTCAGGCCAAACCTAAGTTCATGTCTTTTTCCAGAGAGAGACAGATTTCCCTGAAGTGTATAATAAAATGTTGTATTTTCAACAGTTTGCATAACCATTTCCCACTGTTTACCACACCATCAGCTGATGACTAGCAGTGTTAGCTGATGAACTAACTGACTCATCTCTTAAACCAATGCTAGTTTTATACTAGCTAAAGGTGGCTTTCGTGTCAATTTTTGATCAAGTGGCCCTGAGAAACCTATATAGGTGGCTTAGTGTTGCTTTAGTCACATAGTGGCATTAGGAAAAATACTGAGATTAGAACAATCTAATCTGTATATAGGTGGCTTAGTGTTGCTCTAGCTACATAGTGGCATTAGGAAAAATACTGAGGTTAGAACAGTCTAATCTGTTTAATTAAAAAACACTAAATGTATTATTTCAGAAGAAGCCATTTCTTTACAGATGAAATCTCTCTTGGAAATGTTCATCTGCGTTATTTTGTCGTCTTGAATCAGAATTGTACTACTATAAATGAAATCTTATATAAGCTGTGTTAATAAATTGAGTCTATGTATGATTCTCCAAATATACAGATTCATTTAAGGACTGGCTATTCTTTTGAAATTCAACACTCATGTGTTTTTGATACCAAAAACAAATACCATATGTCTGGTGCTCCTATCACAAAACTCAACCTTACAAATTAAGATGCTTCATGAATTATATTTGACAGTATATACTTTCTTCTTGGATATAAAATGACAATAAAAGATCAGAAATTAAAAGATGGTCTATGTTTTTATATATTCTCTGTCTTCCTCTCTATTATACATAAATAGTGCAGAAAAAGTATTTGCTTTGCAAATTTCTCCAGCAATACTCTTCTGTTCTTGTGAAATTTCAAATTAATAATGCAGTCGGAATGGGTGATTCTATGCATGGTAAAATGGAGATGGAATTCATAAAGAAGAACATGGTAAGCCTTGCACAGGCACTTTGGAAAAAAATATGTCAAAGCCAGAAGATGGAAACGAGAAAAATATTTCATGGATTTCAGCAGCCTCAGTACTCCATGCTGCCTTGCCAAGTTTAAGGAGGAAAATAATGCTTTTGGAGTTAAAAATAGAAAAAACACTGAATCAAATGTATTTTTCTTTTTAATCAAAAGCTCTACCAGTGACCTTGATGCTTTGACAATTTTGGATCATGCATGCAGAATAATCAACAGTCCATTCTGTACTCAGACAACAAGCGAAATCACATGTTTTCAGACAAACTAGCTTATGACTGCTTCGTTAGCTTCATACTAATAAAGGGTTTAAAATGTCTATTGTCTTGAAAATAGATGATATACAATCCCTGCATTTAAAAAGTCTCATCTTTGATTTTGATCACTGAATAAACAAAGATGACAGAACTGTAGAATGTCTTTGTCTGATTTTTTCCTCAAATCACCCTTTAAAGGAAAGAAGAGTAACTGTAATGCTAACTATTCTGAAGTGTGCTTGAAAGGGCATCCTTACCAAGCTCCACAGGAGACAAAAAAAAGAGTTTGACAAAAATTTAAACATGCACAGAAAAGCTGAAGAAACAAAGCTTTAAACAGATATTGAGTTCAACCTAACACTCAGTTTGAACAGAGAAATATACAGAGCATCACATACTATTGATGGTGGTGGCATGCAGACACCAAAATTGTCAAAATTTGCAACCTGCATAATACCTTTGGTTGAATTGCTCCAACGGTTACCTTCAGAATAATGGGATAAAGTCAGCAGATTGACACATGAACCCCCAGCACCAGATCCAAAAACAGTGATTCTTAAGGGGTCACCACCAAAGAATCCAATGTTTTCACTAGTCCATCTTAAAGCTTGTATGAGATCAAGGAGTCCATAGTTCCCCTTTGCAGCCTGATCCCCTGTACTCAAGAAACCTGAAAAATATAAATTTGAAAAACACCTTTTGAGCTGACATGAACCAAACAGACATCAAATTTAAATACAAAAGAAGCCTATATTAATCAAGGTAAGGACAGTCCAAGTTCATTGGTAAAGATTATTTCCCACCATAATAAAAGAATTTACTGTAGCAAGAATAGCAGTGACTGAAATCTGAAAAATGACATTTATCTTCCCCAAATGCCTCCCAACTTATCCAGGTAACAGATAACAGGGACAGATAAAGGGAATGCAAACATTCTGAAAACCTGAGGAAAGACATTCCAGGGGCCAAGTTACTCAGTGGAGACATTTGGATAGTATCATGGGGCTTATGTGAATGTGCATTTTGCAGAAAACACCATGTCTGTCCTCAAGTTGCTTGTCATCGAACGTGGTTGAAATGTTAGGCAAGTGTGGCAGAGTAGCAGGATGGAAATGTGTAGAGCAGGTGGGTATTTCTCTAAGACTTGTAGAGAAAGATTTGGTAAACTCCATAAAATTATATAGAACTCTGCATGTATATGAATATGTACATTTTTATCAAAAATGATGATCAATGATTAAGAAAGAATTACTGTGCCAGAGATGACTTGAGGACATGGTTAGGACTACTTTAAATGCCAAACTGAGGGGAGGTACTCAATTAGCAAATGGTGTAGAATAATTGAAGGTTTTTGAAAAGTTCAGACATATATTTCTGGAATGCTCAAAGCTCTGCTTTGTAGTAAATCTGAAACATGAGTGGAAAATGAGGTGAATCTGAAAATGAGCGGGAGAGAAAATGGAGGCAGGGGAGAGAGTTTAAGGATCTGAACTGACAGAATGGCAAAGGCAATTGAAAAAAAGAAGACGGATAGAAAAAATACTGTGGCATTAAGATCTGAGTAACTGTTTTACATATGAAAGTTGTAGAAGGGAGAGTCAAACATATTACTTAGCAATACCTTAAACATATTCACTCATTTAGCTGACCTAATAGCTTTTATAGTGTGTTTATCATAACTTGTAAAATAAACATCTATTCTCTAATATATTTTTGCATTTAGTATAAATGAAAATGTAGAAAGTGTTTCATAAAATACTCCATCTTATGGACTATTTTATATTATGTAGAAAGTATTTAGAGTCCTATTAGATATAAATTGATTATATTCAGGGATATAATTTCCAATCTCAACAAATTTATAGAACCAATTTAAAAAAAATTAATTCTGTTATTGGAGACTTCTTATAGAAATTCAATATAATGGGTCAATGTTTGTGATAAAAGTTATTTCATTCAATTTGAAATATATCTTTTTGTAAAATAAGCTAAGACATCGATTACATTTACGAAAACAAAACCATGATACCACTACCTATCAGGTTAGCAAATAAATCTATAATCAAACTGAATATATGGATAAGAAATTCTTTGGGATCATTGTAGAAAGAAATAGATGAAGACAAATCCTCCTGAATAATTTTGAAAACTTTGAAGAAGTGAAAGTGCCTAGTTATTCTTTTCCTACAAGATCAAAAATTCTAAGAAATAAAACTGCAGTCTCTAACTCATTGTGTGTGTGTGTGTGTGTGTGTGTGTGTGTGTGTCTGTGTTTGTGGAATCCTGAAAATGATAACTTTCCTTATGACTAAAATTGTAAAAAATATAGTTCAAATAAACAAATTTTTCTGGTCATACCCATTCTCTTTTATTGAATTTGCATAATAATGTAAGGAAATTTTTATGGTGTCTTCTTAGATAGAAGTATTTGCAAATACTCAATATGCATATAAATTAGAGGACAATAAAATACGAAACAGAAGCACGGCAGGGAACTCTTTTAACTCTATTTGCTATCACATCAACTTTAGTATAAGACAGAATTATTAGTTTAAATTTCTGAAAGACTCTTTCACAAATGTTTTGGTCTATAAAGACAGACTATTGGCATGAACTCTGAAAACAATATTATGGAAGGATTACTGTACATTAGATAGAGAAACTCTTGAAGGAAAAAGGATGTGTGGTGTCTGTGTGTGTGTGTGTGTGTGTGTGTGTGAGAAAGAGAGAGATTGAGTGAAAGAATAAGAACATAATACTCTTGTTATTAGGTTGGTGCAAAAGTAATTGCAGTTACATTCAAATTACTCCACTTACTTTCAAATGAATCTTTACATCCATACAGAATTGACTTACTCATAAAATAATCATCATCCAATGTGTAGCAGGTAGAGAACCATGGTAATAAGACAATTATTTCTACATTAACTAAATTGTATCCCCTCTATAATTCCACTTATAGATGCACTCTTTAGTCAAATAGCTTTGCGTTTATATAACAGTGCTGTAAAAAAAAAAAAAAAAAAAAAAAAAAAAAAAAAAAAGTTCCTCTGAAGAGTAACTTCTACTTTATATATAGTCTAAAGAAGTCTTGTAATACATTCAAGAAAGAGTTTTAAACAAAATAAATTCAGTTCAAAAATGTCATTATTAAACCACAGCATAGAAAATGGAGTAAACCATTGGGTAGAAGTTATTGTGTTGTAGCCTCAAAATGTCCAAGATTACTCAGTCAAGCTCCATTTTTACCCTTCAGTACTGACCTTCTCTTACTCCTGATTCTAGTGTATTTCATGTGTATGTTTATCTATCTATCTATCTATCTATCTATCTATCTATCTATCTATCCATCCATCCATCCATCTATCCATTCATCCATCCATATCATCTATCTGAAACTAACTGATCATTAGAGTGAATTTAGACGACCACGTTGGGTTTTATTTTATGAAAAACTGATAGCAGCTGTCTTTATTAAGGCTGCTGACCAAGCAAATAACATGTCTTCAGACCTGGTAGAGAGATATATACTTGCATACAGTTTTTGATTACTGATGGTATAACATCCTGTGGCTAAGTTAAAGGCACAAAATGAGGAAAGTTAAATTGCTGTCTCAAAAGAAATACAGTTTGCTAATTACCCAAGTGATGTACATTGGCAGCATTCTTTATACCTTGCTATCTAGTGAAGTAGTCATTTAAAGTTCTTTTTAAATTGACTTAGCTGTTATGTCCTTAACAGTACCACTATTTCAGATCACTCTAGCTGAAACTTTACATTGAAGTGCTCAACTATAGTCCAGTCATTGGGGAACTCAATTTTGCAGAGTCCTCACTTCGTGATTACTTTGGAGAAGAAGGCTTTTCCTTTAATGTCACTTAAATCATTCTTTTTTTTTTTTTTTTTTTCTTTGAGATGGAGTCTGGCTCTGTCGCCCAGGCTGGAGTGCAGTGGCCGGATCTCAGCTCACTGCAAGCTCCGCCGCCCGTGTTTACGCCATTCTCCTGCCTCAGCCTCCTGAGTAGCTGAGACTACAGGCGCCCGCCACCGCGCCCGGCTAATTTTTTGTATTTTTAGTAGAGATGGGGTTTCACCGTGGTCTCGATCTCCTGACCTTGTGATCCACCCGCCTCGGCCTCCCAAAGTGCTGGGATTACAGGCGTGAGCCACCGCGCCCGGCTAAATCATTCTTAACAGATAGTCACTACTTTATCTGACTTTTCTTGACACCCATTTTAAGTTCCTGGGATGTGTGACTAATTATTGTAGTAACACATTGACACATTATTGTTTTTGTAAAATAGAGTAATAACGACTATAAAACAAACTCTTTTCCTTTTCAGAAAAATGCACAAAATTTTCCCCCAAAAATTCAACTACTTAATTTACTTGACTCAGGAATATAAAACTTTAACAATTAGTAATTTTAAGCTTAAGGCTAACTCTCAAAATTCATAATTGCAATTATGCTAAAAATTATTTGACAGATTCATATATCTACTACAATTGTCATTCGCCTATTTATTCAAATAGAATTTATTTAATATCCGTCTTCCCACCTAAAAACTCAGTCTATCAAAAAACATTTCCATTTGTAGTTCCTACACGAAACTACTAGTTCTACTGAGTTGATTACATCTACTGAGCAGGCTTAGTTTGAATTTTCTGTTTACCTGATATGGCAACAAGAGTTAGTTTCAAGTGCTAGAGAGAAACCAGGTGATTGAACATGGGTACACAGGCTCTTGTAATGGAAAAATAAGACCTGGACTGAAATAAATTGGACAAGGGGAAAATAAATAAAAACAGATAATTACTGTGACCAAGGTATTGGCTTGGGCTACTGTTGTCTATGGAACTCAGATAACTCTCTAATAGGCAGACCCTAAGGAGTGTGAAAGGAGCTAATTTAAATTGTCAGGCAGTAGCCCTGCGGTTTATTGGTTGACCCAATTTATACTTAGGTCTTTTACAATACAATCAAACAACCACGTACAAATATCTTTAGAATGCTATAAGAAAAAAAGAAAGAATGCAGACTATTTACATTTGAGATGACAACTAGAATGTCAGAAATGTAAGATGACAGTGATTCTATACTGTAGTTGTGCTTCCTTCTTTTTTTAAGGTAGGAACATATCTGAGTGTCTATGTTTATAGTTGTTAATTTCTAGAAACACTGAATAGAATACAGTATTATTTTTAGTCCACATTATGTAGCTCAAGCTATAAGGTAGAAAAGAAATTTGCAGTGTTTATCAATGCTGTTGCCTGGATACAGATGACTGTGGTTTGTTCTTTGAGTCACGTTGCTAAGTATTTCAAAACAGAGACCATACTGAGTATTAAAGAGCCAGCCTTGCAGACATGAGACTCTGAATGATAGTGAGATGTCCTTCTAGGGACTTGGGAATACGGATCAGAAAAATAGCTCATTAAGGACTTTGTATCGTAAACATAAAAGGATTTAAAACTGTGGAAACAAAACCTTGAATTTATCCAGCTAAAAATCCAACTAGAAATCCTATGTGCTAACTCTTCTTATCTTTTCATTTGCCAAGTTCAGTCATGTCTTCCTCTGCATTCTGCCTCTGTCTCCTGCTTTAAACTTTATGTCACGGACTTATTCCAGGTCCTCCTCCTTTCTTCTTAGACCCTTGAAATCATTATAACTAGTCAATTAACCTCCAAACTTTCAGCAAGTAAGTATTTCTTCTATCTGTCACTACTCACGTTTGAAAAATATTCTCTTCTAATGGGGTGACATGGCTATATGGAAATAAAATCCTCATGCTAGAATGTGATTAGTTTCCCTTTATTTCTGTTTGAGTCAAAATTGTTTAAAATATAATGTATTAACATCCCTACAATTAGGCATATATGGCCAAATGATTCTTGACAAAGGTGCCAAGACTATACAATGGCAAAAGAACAGTTTCTTCAACAAATGATGCTGGGAAAACTGGATATCCAGATACAGATCAATAAAGTTGGACTCTCAGCATACACCATATAAAAATTAACTCAAAACGAAAAAACCCAAAACTATTAAACTCCTAAAATAAAACATGTATTAAAAATTTCAGGAAATTAGATTAGGCAATGATTTCTTGGCTATTAAACCAAAAGCACAAGAAACAAAATAAAAAATAAATAAGACTACACCAAACTTCAAAACATCTGCGCATCAAAAAAACAATCAACAGAGTGAAGGGAAACCAACAGAATGGGAAAAAACAATCACAAATTATATATCTGATACAGCATTAGTATCCAGGAATTTTTACAACTAAACAACAACAAAAAACCCAAATAACCTAATTAAAAAATGGGTAAAGAACTTAAATAGACATTTCTTCAAAGAGATATACAAATGGACAATAAACACACGAAAAGATATTCAACATTACAAGTCATTAAAAAATGCAAGTCAAACCCACACTGTGGTATCCCCTCACACCTATAGGATGACTACTATCAAAAACTAGGAAATACTTAGTGTTGGCAAGGATGTAGGAGATTTGCAACCCTTGTTTTGGTAGGAATGTAAAACATGTAGCACTTATCAAAAATAGTTTGGCGATTCCTCAAAAAATTAAACATAGGATTAGTATATGATTCAGCATTCTTCTATGTGTGTGTATATATATATACAAAAGAATTCAAAGTAGGATCCCAACACAAAATGTGCAAGTCCATGTTCATCTAAGTACTATTTATCATAGCCAAGAGGAAGTAACCCAAGTGTTCATTGACAGATGAACGCATAAAGAAAATACAGGTAAAGAAAATATACATACGATGCAATTTTGTGTAACTTTAAAAAAGAAGCAAATCTTGTTACATGTGACAACATGGGTGAGCCTCTAAAGACAATGTGCTATGTGAAATAAGCCAGTCACAAAAAAAGCAAATACTGTCAGATTCTACTCATATGAAATATCTAAGGTAGTCACAATCATAGAAAGAGAAATTAGAAAGGTGGCTACCAAGAGCTGTGGAGAAAGGGGAAGGGGGAATTAGTATTTAATGAGTATAGAGTTTCAGTGTTGTATGAGAAAGTTCTAGAGATCTATTGCTAAACAATGTGAATATACTTAATATATTAATATAGTTACTGAACTGTATATGTACAAATGGTAACAATGATAAATTTAATGTTAATTTTTTTACCATAATAATAAAAAATTCTCCAAATTGGACAACTTGGGGTCTGTGTGAGGGAAAAGAACACACACACAGCATTTAATTATTCACCATATACAGCTAGCTTCCTTGCTATTGTGTTCCCTTGAAGATTACTGTCTAAATTCTTCTTAGAAAGCAATGAAGGACAAAGTAAAAATAATTTCCTTTTTGTGTGTATCTTTTGGAAAAAAAAACCTTGCTCTGAAATTAGGCTAATATCTTAACATCAAACAACTTGGTGGTATTTCCAAAATGTTATGTTTTGGTGAATCTACTTATTAATTTGTTCTAAGATAATCTGCTCTTTAATGACTTGCTTCAGAAATAACATACTGTATTGCTGCTCATGGCTTCTGATCACTGACAGCTGGACATGGGGGAGTACAGTGGGAAAGAAGGAGATGACTGTAAATAGATGCCTGGAAAGAAAATACCTATAGCTATTTCTTTGGTTTTCAGTTTCCAAATTCCAAAGTGTTACCATCTCCAGGGTAAAGAGGTGAGATTGTTCCTTCTATATTACACTCAATTTTAACTTCTTGTGACTCCTTTCCCCAAATAAGACCAAAGTATTTATTTTACCCAGATTTCTTCCCAATTTAGGTTGTAATAGTTAGAAAAAGGGGTCCTGATTTACTTAGCTCTGCATCACGTATACTATTACCATTTCAAGAATGCCCCAAGATACTAGGGAAAAAGTAGTCCCCAGTTCCAGCTCCCATCACCAACCCCATATTCTTCACCACAATTTAAAGCTGTTAGTGTTTTCTGGGTCTGCATCTTAAGAAAAGCTTATCCAGCACTCCCTTCTTTAGGCTATTGTTTACTTCCTGTCTATGTGTATCTGGACAACAAACCTGGTATCAAAGTTCATACAGTTCCTGTGAATTTTGAATAACTGCTCTCACAAAGAAGTGAAAAAAGAAGAAATATCCCTTCTAAAAGGACTTTTGAATTAAAAGAAATCACATTCTTCATTTCTAATTGCTCTGATTGTGTCTAGTGATTTAAAGACATAGTGAACTTCAAAGCATGACATTAAAGAAACAACAAAGTCTATCATATAAGAAAGGTCCTCAGGAAATATATGCTTCAGAATTATACTATGTAGCTTCAGGAACAATAAAAACTAAACATATTTTGCAATTTTCTAACTGTTCAATATTTATTTTTATCTCTCTTAAGTGTTCCCGTTGTAACCTGTGTGTATGTGTGTGTGCTTTGTAATGTAGTATTTATAAGTCATTCATATTCTTTATTCTTTTTCTGGACTACAATTTCTATCCACTGTAATTGTCCCCAAATAGTCATTATATACATGTTTGCTGAATGAAGGACAGCATTAATGTTATGATTTTCTACTAACACACGAAGACTAACAATTAAACTTTCCAAATGAAGGAGGTCTATTATCTTTCTTAGATGGCAGCAGTGAAGTGAGAACTTAAGAAAAATCCCTCTCAGCAGCCAATCTTGAGGGAAAGTACTCTAAGATGCAGGGTGGGTGGCATTAGCTTTGAAGAGAGAAAAATAGGACAATCCTGGATGGGGCTTATCCGAGATGAGATAAGAGGACACGTGGCCCAGTAGGCTATCCCAGAATATTGGTCTAGAATACAGGTCAAGGTCCTAAAGTTTGAGAGACTGTTGAGATTCCCTCAACATTTAGTGTGGCAAAAAGACAGCCAGACTTAGTGGGATAACCAGGATGTTGGTATAGTTTGGATATCTGTTGCCTCCAAATCTCATGTTGAAATTTGATCCCCAGTGTAGGAGGTGGGGCCTATTAGGAGGAGTTTGGGTCATGGGAGCAGATCCTTCATGAATGGCTTGTTCCCCTCCTCATATGACACAGTGGTTCCTCTTTGCCTCCCGCCATAAGTGGAAGCCAGAGGCTCTCCCCATAAGTAGATGCTGGTGTGATGTTTCTCGTACAGAACTGCAGAATCATGATCCAAATAAATCTCTTTTCTTTATAGATTACTCAGCCTTAGGTATTCCTTTATAGCAACACAAACAGACTAACACAGGTTTGTGAACAAATTACTGTGTCAATTAGTTAGTCTCTCTGAATTTTGGTTTTCTAATAGACAATATTAATAATACTACCCATCCCATAAAATTATCATTATTAAAAGAGACAATGTAGCTGGGCATGGTGGGCTCACGCCTGTAATCTCAGCACTTTAGGAGGCAGAGGCGGGTGGATCACAAGGTCAGGAGATCGAGACCATACTGGCAAACACGATGAAACCCCGTCTCTACTAAAAATACAAAAAATCAGCCGGGCATGGTGGTGGGCGCCTGTGGTCCCAGCTACTCAGGAGGCTGAGGCAGGAGAATGGCGTGAACCTAGGAGGTGGAGCTTGCAGTGAGCCAAGATTGTGCCACTGCACTCCAGCATGAGTGACAGAGTGAGATTTTGTCTCAAAAAAAAAAAAAAAAAAGAGATAATGTTTTTAGTATGCAAGGAGCTTAATATATGTTGTATAAAAATACTTCGGCTATAATTAACTAATTGAATTTGACATTTTCTTTATTATTAAATGAAATTATTAAACCTATTCCAATTATTAAATTATTAAACCTATTTCATTAAATAGAATAAACCACACATCCATTTGTACTGAAAAAAAAATGAAGTCAAGAAGAATTAAAAGAAAAAAGTTTTTAAGAATTACAAAAAGTTAAATATTTATAATATACAAAATAGGGTTAAATTTACCACATTTTTAAACTATTCCATGGAAAGGAGTTGGCAAGGCATCTCAAAATACATATGTTCAAAAAATAACATGCTGGCAAGATTGTGAAGCACAGGGAATGCTTATACACTCCTGGTGGAAAGTATATTAGTTCAGCTACTGTAGAAACCAGTTTGGAGATTTCTTGAAGAACTTAAAATAGAAATACCGTTCAACCTAGTAATCGCACTACTGGGTATATACTCAAAGGTATATAAACAGTTTTGCCATAAAGACACATGCACATGCATGTTCATTGCAGCACTATTCAAATAGCAAAGACATGGAATCATCAGAGATACCCATCAGTGGTGAATTAGATAAACAAAAGGTAGTATATATACACTGTGGAAATATGTGCAGCCATAGAAAAGAATAAAATCATGACTTGACATGCAATTTACCCATGTAACAAATCTTCACATATACCCACTGAACCTAAAATAAAAGTTGGAAAGAAAAAGAAAACAAATATACACACACACACACACACACACACGTATGCACTGAGGGCAACATATACACACACACACACATATATATTTAACATATATATATGTTGCCCTCTTAGTTTTAGGTAGAGTAAGAGTATTTTGTTAAGCAATAAACAAATTTAAGGAATTCTATTAAGGATAAGGAACATGTTTGTATTCACTGTAGATAGTTTCTTAGAATTGAAACCAAACATTTAATTGGATTGTATTGTAATAAAAACAGTTTTGTGAACCAAAATACTATGATGATGATGAAATAGAGGACATTGTGTTTTGATTTGCTGACAATTCATTACTTTAGAATACTTTTTAAAAAATTGCTAATACACATAAGTGGTGCAATTTTTAGGCTATCAGAAAAAGAGAGTAGAAAAAAAGCCATCTCCTCCAAAAACAGTGTGAGAATGAGGGAGAATGAGGGGGGCGGGGAGAGAGAGAGAGAGGTGATATGTGAGAAATCTGATCATCGTAAAAGAGGTAGCAAGGGTCAACTGCAAATAGCTGGGTCTGAGTGGGAAAGAGGGATGCTATGGTCTTTAATTTCACACTAGCTGATCCCTGAGACGGACACAAATAATAGAAAGATACAAGATAAGGTCTGGGTAATGTATAAAAATGACAAGATAATTTAGTAAGAATGTTGACTAGACTAGATTATTTTCCATATTTTATTTCTAGTATCTCAAATTGTTTTGAGAGGATAAATATCTCCCTAATGAATGACTAGGAAAACCTGGTATTTATTATATGCTGCTAATATTATAGTCTTCTCCATTAAAAGCTATTCTGACAGATTTAGTGATTTTAAAACTTTTGAATACTTTCAGTATTTTTAAATGTAAAACACAGTAGAAAGAACTACTGTCTACACTTCAACCATATCTCCAACATAATACCTTTTACTCTCCCCTCTTCAACCCTCTCCTTCTTTCCCTTTCCTCCCTTCCCTTTCTTTTCTCTCCCTCTCGTATCAAACCTGAACTCACATGTGGAATTTAGTTTTCTCTTTGATCCCTTTAACTTTGAACAGTTTGTTGGTCTTTATTTTTCTTGACTTTGACATTTTTTGAGGAATATAGGTTAATTATTGCATATAATGTCTTTCAATTAGGGTTTATCAGATGTTTCTTCATAATTATATTCAGGTTATGCACTTCTGGTAAAAGATTAGTGAAGGGATGTTGTATCATCTCCATGCACTGCAACAGGAGGCACATGATGTTGCTTTGCCCATTGACCATTTGGTTAGGGTGGTGATTTTGCCATTTCTCCCTTACAAAGTTACTATCGTCCCCTAGCAGGGGATAAGTATAAAGTATACAGATATATTGAAACTACAAACATTTTCTTTTACATCACTTTTACACATTAATCTTAACATCTGTTGACGATCCTTATCTAAGAAAATTTAATGTTATCATTTGTTTTACTATTAGTTGGAATTGGCTGTTAAAAACAGCTTTTTCTTCTTTTCAACTTTTATTCACTTTATTCTTTTGTTTATATCATTACGGATTCATGGGTTCTTATTTTATTCTAGTGGTTATAATCTTTTACTGCCATATTTTGAGGCTACAATTGTCCCACATATGGCTAGTGGGAGCTCCTCAAAGCTGGTTCCTATGTCATTTTGACAGGTACCCATTACCTTTGAACACATCTTTTCTTTGGCACAATAAATACAGCAATTTTACAAGAAACCTCTAACTAGTAGTTAGGGGACTTTGGCTTTCCTTTATTTGTCTGGTTAAGAGTTTTGAATGGTCTTCTCATATATAATTCCTAAATATTTAGTAATTATCAAATTAATTAAATTTACAAAAAAGTGAATTAATTAAAATTATAAAAGCTAATTATAAAAATTATTACTATTTTTTCCAACTTTTATTTTAAGTTCGGAGGTACATGTGCAGGATGTGCAGGTTTGTTACACAGGTAAACGTGTGCCATGGTGATTTGCTACACAGATCATCCCAGGATCAATACTTTGTACTCTTCAATCCAATCAAGTTGACACTCAGTATTAACCATCACACACGCATTTTGATTTATATATAGCTAATCCCGATGCTCTCCCTTTTCCCACCACCACCCTCTGACAAGCCCCAGTGTGTGTTGTTCCCCAACATGTGTCCATGTGTTCTCATCATTCGGCTCCCACATATAAATCAAAACACGTGTGTGATGGTTAATACTGAGTGTCAGCTTCATTGGACTGAAGGATACAAAGTATTGATCCTGGGTGTGTCTGTAAGGGTGTTGCCAAAAGAGATTAACATTTGAGCCAGTGGGCTGGGGAAGGCAGACCCATCCTTAATCTGGGTGGGCACAATCTAATCAGCTGCCAGCATGGCTAGAATATAAGCAGGCAGAAAAATGTGACAAGAGAGACTAGTCTCACCTTCCAGTCTATGTCTTTCTCCCATGCTGGATGCTTCCTGCCATCAAATGTCAGACTCCAAGTTCTTCAGTTTGGGAACTTGGACTGGCTCTCCTTGCTCCTCAGTCTGCAGATGGCCTATAGTGTGACCTTGTGATAGTGTGAGTTAATACTTAATAAAGTCCCCTTTATATATATATATATATATCTCCATGTCCCTGCGCAGGACATACCTCATTCCTTTTATTGGCTGCATAGTATTCAATGGCCTATATGGACCCCATTTTCTTTATCCAGTCTATCATTGATGAGCACTTAGGTTGATTTCATGTCTTTGCTATTTGTGAATAGTGTTGCAATGAACATATGTGTACATGTATCTTTATAATAGAACAATTAATATTCCTTTGGATATATAGCCAGTAATGGGATTGCTAGGTCACATGGAATTTCTGCCTCTAGGTTTTTGAGAAATTGCCACATTCTCTTTCACAATGATTAAACTAATTTACACTCCCATCAACAGTGTAAAAGCATTCTTTTTTCTTCACAACCTCACCAGCATCTGTTGTTTTTTGACTTTTTAATAATAATCATTCTGACTGATGTGAAATGGTATCTCATTGTGATTTTGATTTGCATTTCTCTAATGACCAGTGATGATGAGCTTTTTTTATATGCTTGTTGGCTGCATGTATATCTTCTTTTGAGAAGCGTCTGTTCATGTTTTGCCTACTTTTTAATGGGGTATTTTTTTTCTTATGAATTGGTTTAAGTTCCTTAGAGATGTTGGATATTAGACCTTTGTCAGATGGATAGATTACAAAAATGTTCTTCCATTTGATAGATTGTCTGACTCTGTTGATAATTTCTTTGCTATGCAGAAGCTCTTTAGTTTAATTAGATCCCATTTGTCAATTTTTGCTTTTTTGGTAATTGCTTCTGGTGTCTTTGTCATGAAATCTTTGTCTGTGCCTATGTCCTGAATTGTATTGCCTAGGTTTTCTTCTAGGGTTTCTGCAGTTTTGGGTTTTACATTTAAGTCTTTAATCCATCTTGAGTTGATTTTTGCATATGAAAATTACTTAAAAATTCTAGTAATTACAGGGAACAGATACTGAAGCTTATTCCTAAGTTTTGGAGTATAGTGGTATTTCATTTCCAAAAAAGAGGCATAAAATGGGGTAAAACCACAATCTAGAACAATACTAAATAATCTCACATACATTGTACATAGAAGTACCAACACACCGCCACACACACACAAATACACATGCACACACCAAGTAAAAATTGAAAGCACTAATTTCTATAATTCATCCTAGCTAAAAAAATACTATTAATGGCTTAAATTTCATAGATTATGGAAATAGCATGGTAATATGAGTTAGGTAGATTATGTCATTAGAAAAAATAAAGGTAATTAGGAGGGAAAGAAATCAGCTTTCTTTGAACATTTCAAATGTTGTCTGAGAAGTGGGACAGCATTTTGGAGAGATGTAGAGATGATTAAGCAACCAATCTCTGGATTTACCTCCACTGGCACTCTTGACATGTTGTTGTCACTGGTGTATTGGCCTATGTCCCCTGAATAAACACAGTATACCTTTGTGTTCCTGACACCTAGCTTAATTTCCATGGAATAAATATTTCATGAAATAACAAATAAAAAACAAATGAATGAATCTCCTGGTAAGACTTCTATTATTATACTCTCTTGCCTGATGGAGCACGTAGCTTAATGAACTTGGCCTTTGACTTGATTATCACGATACCCTGGGAATGGGAGAACATTCACATACACTATGCTCACTATATTTAAAACTTCCTTTATAATTTTTGAATAAAAATTTTCTGTTCAAGAAGGCCAGAAGCAGTGGCTCAAGCCTGTAATCTCAACACTTTGGAGGCGGAGGTGGGCAGATCACTTGAGCCCAGGAGTTTGAGACCAGCCTGGGTAACATGGCAAAACATCATCTATACAAAAAATGCAAAAATTAGCTGGGCATGGTGGTACATGACTGCAGTTCCAGCTACTTAGGAGGCTGAAATGGGAGGATCGTTGGAACCCTGGAATCAGAGGTTGCAGTAAACTGAGATTACACTACTGCACTCCAGCCTGGGTGACAGAGTGAGACCCTATCTCAAA
>NC_045435.1:112899364-112903991 GCF_002776525.5 Piliocolobus tephrosceles
AAAAAAAAAAAAAAAAAAAAAAAAAAAATTAAATAAATAAAAGAAGAAAAGAAAGAAAAAGACTTAGTTCTATAATAACCTAAATATTCTCTTTAAATCTCAAAAGCGATCAAAATATTCTAGTCTTTGCAGTGAGAGGGAGTTTGGCTGATTTGATCACTGTCACTCTCATTCACAGATTCCTCTCTGCAAAGTACCGCTGCTCTTTGACTTGTTTCAGTGGTCAACTCCTTCTGTCTCTGAGGCTTGGCTTAAATGTTTTTGGGAGTACTTTAAACACAGTTATCCTACTTTCCTCTAAACACCCAGTTTAATCTAGACATTCATTTGTAAGTGTGTACCAACACTGACTTGGAATTATTTGTTTAACACTATCCCCATATCTGGCAAAGTGTCACACATATAGTAGGTGTATCATAAATCTTATGAAGTTAAAGGTGGCTATTTCTAAGCACCTTTGATTCTGGAAAAAAAGTAATTAAAATATATATAACAAGGGAGAATTAGTTAATGATTTCTTTTTATAGATAGCCTAAATACAAATATAGTTACAAAAACTGGAAATGAGTATGTGAGGCCTGTTTTATATATCTTTATTACTTTTTTTGCAGTTAAAAATGCTGATTGTGTTTAGAAATCCTAATATTTCTAAAGGAAAGGAAAAACTGGACCCAATTTTTTTTGTATTGGTAGACATAATGGTAGATTGTATCTACCATTCCCGACATTATGTAGATAAAATCACTATGGAAAACCTAAATATCTATAAGATTAACTAAGTGAAGGTAATATGTTTATTTTCACCTAACACAATTATTCATGATTATGGACATAATAATTAGACTAAAATTGTGAAAACCAAAATTGGTGTAAGTATTCTACAACAAATGATCTAGAAACACATGCAGGGAGAAAAGTCTCACGTTAGATGTAGTGAAAGCTACAGAAGAAAGAAAATTACATTAAGCTACTTTTCAGTAATCAGGTCTCTGATAGAACTTGAAAGATAATTCAAGTTTCTCACTACCCCAAATTTTAAATTACGAAAAAAAAAAAAAAATTAAAAAGGACTTTTCCTAAGAAATTACAATTAGCAGTTTTTAAGAGAAAAGCTTGCGAACCCTAAATTAGGGCCATATGGTATGTATTTTGGTGCATCTGCTAAGTGCACATAAAGGCACTAGAACAAGGAACTGAAATATCCTGAGGCAAACTCCTGATTCCAGCAGCCAGTGTAGCAGTATCAGCAGCTAGCTTCAAGGAATCTTGTTTACTAATGCCAAGAGGATATATAATAGTTCTGAGTTAGCTGTTTACAATTAATCCACCTAATATTGAAAACTGGAATAATTTTTGGCTTTTGGATTCCACTCAAGTTTAAGCAACATGGTGATATTGGCTTCCACAATCCTCTGGAGGTGCTGTCTGAAGCCCCAAATCTATAGCTGTGTTAGCCAGTGAAGGCTCACCAAGGAGAAAATTATTCATGCAACTTGGCCTTCAGTTAGAGAAATTTTTCAAAAGTTTTCCTAGGGCTGGAATTACTACAGTAGCTAATATGGATCTTCAGCTCAGAGGGTCATGGAAAGCTGTTCAGCAGAGAAGGAAATACTGAAACAAGTAGAAGGTCAATTTAGAAGAGGCAGTGATCTGAATCTCCCCCAGGGTGCCCTCACATTAAGCTCAGATTTGTAATTGAAAATAAATCTTTCATATCCGGGTGACAAGTCTGAGGTCCTGTTCTGGGTGCAGTTTTCACTAAGCATTATATTTTCCTGCTTGAAGTCACTGTCCTTTTCAGCTGATTTGACCTGTAATGCCACAGTTGGATGTTGGCTGCCAAGTGATTAGCTATTCAAGAAAAAAAGTGAAACTAATCTTTGTATTAATATACATGAGGTGAAATGAGAAGGAATCTGAGACTGGAAGGCGCGGGGACTGATATTACAAGCTATGCAGCGAGGCATACTCCCTCACATACAGTAGCAGAATCAAACCGGAGAGGAAGGGTGACATTTGGCAGAGATGGTGCAAGAGACAGCTGCTGTGGGTTGAATTGACGGCTTGATTTTCCAGCACTTTACTGTAAAGAGTGAGTCCTTTTTCAGAATAAAAAGAGCATATTGTTATTACGCCATTTACCAAAAAGTATACAAGTACAAAATTCATTTTTTTTTCTTTTACATTGAAAATTGGAGGGGAGCTATGTTGAAAAAAAGAAATAAATTTTTAAAACATTTGCTAATTTTACAAAGCACTTCTACATCAATTTGTAGCTATTGAGCAACCTAGACTATTTTCCCTCTATTAGAAATAACTGGTCAGGAGCGGTGGCTCAAGCCTGTAATCCCAGCACTTTGGGAGGCCCAGACAGGCAGATCACGAGGTCAGGAGATCGAGACCATCCTGGCTAACACGGTGAAACCCCGTCTCTACTAAAAAAATACAAAAAACTAGCCAGGCGTAGTGGCGGGCACCTGTAGCCCCAGCTACTCGGGAGGCTGAGGCAGGAGAATGGCCTAAACCCGGGAGGCGGAGCTTGCAGTGAGCTGAGATCCGGCCACTGCACTCCAGCCTGGGCGACAGAGCGAGACTCCATCTCAAAAAAAAAAAAAAAAAAAGAAATAACCCCTCGTTCTCTTAGAGAATCAGATAATGATGAAAATCAATTAAGATCATGAACATGAAAGAATCTTTTAATGAAAAATAGTTCATTAAGTCAACATTTGTTGGGCATCTATTCTTTGCCAGACACTCTGCTAGTTACTCAATTTATAGTTTTAATAAGACATGTCTCCTGTTCTCCCTTTTTCCTGCGATCTCACCATGGAAACAGTATGTGGAAAATAATGCTTTGGAGCTTATGTACTGAATCAGAGTTTCTGGAGAGGGGCCTAGAATCTCTAGGGTGGAATCTGCCTTCTTATCAAATTCCCAGGTGATTTTGATATCCTAAAATTTGAGAACTCTAATGTCTTAAAGAATGTAAAGAATTCTGACAAAAATATTGGGCTGGAAGAGCCTTTAGTAACTAGTGTGACCATATAATTTTTCAAATGAGAAAACTAGGGTCAGAGAGGGAATGTAAATTGTCTGATTTCACATAGCTGGTTAGGATCCTAGTTTTCTGTTTTCTAGTCCAATGCTAGTCAAGGAAAAAAAAAATAGGTTGTGGATTTCTTTACTCAAACAGCTCACTATATTGTGTATGTTCCCTCTCTTTTTTGCTTTACTAGTAAATTATTTCTATATAACAATATTTTGTTATATACGAGTTTTACACATTTCCTGTCCTTTTCACTTTACTAATCTACTATTTTTATGTAATGGTGTTTTTTGTTATAGAAACATGATGGCAAAAATCTAGTAATTGAAACTACCTACTCTGTTGACCTTTCCTCCAGACTACATTTTATCCACACTTAACTATTCTAGACAAGTAGGGATATTTTTCCATGCAAAAATCCATTTCTCTATGACAAGAAATGAATATGTGAGGCCTGTTTTATCTACCTTTATTATTTTTCCTTGCAGTTAAGAATGTGATTGTAGAGCCGGGGGGCGGAGCAAGATGGCCAAATAGGAACAGCTTCAGTCTCCATCTCCCAGCGCCAGTGACACAGGAGACTGGTGATTTCTGCATTTTCAACTGAGGTACTGGGGTCTTCTCACTCGGGAGTGCCGGACAATAGGTGCTGGTCAGGTGCTGCAGCCCGACCAGCGAAAGCTGAAGCAGGGCGAGGCATCGCCTCACCTGGGAAGCGCGAGGGGGAAGGGAATCCCTTTTCCTAGCCAGGGGAACTGAGACACACAACACCTGGAAAATCGGATAACTCCCACCCCAATACTGCGCTGTAACACCGGCACACCCGAGATTATATCCCACACCTGGCCGGGAGGGTCCCACGCCCACGGAGCCTCCCTCCTTGCTAACACAGCAGTCTGCGGCAATCTAACCACAAGGCAGCAGCGAGGCTGGGGGAGGGGTGCCCGCCATCGCTGAGACTTAAGTAGGTAAATAAAGCCACTGGGAAGCTCGAACTGGGTGGAGCTTGGAGCTCACAGCAGCTCAAGGAAACCTGCCTGTCTCTGTAGACTCCGCCTCTGGGGACAGGGCTCAGCTAAAGCAGCAGAGGCCTGTCCAGACGAGAACGACTCTGTCTGACAGCTTTGAAGAGAGCAGTGGATCTCCCAACACGGAGCTTGAGATCTGAGAAGGGGCAGTCTGCTTGCTCAAGTGGGTCACTGACCCCTGAGTAGCCTAACTGGGAGACATCCCCCACTAGGGGCAGTCTGACACCCCACACCTCACAGGGTGGAGTACACCTCTGAGAGGAAGCTTCCAAAGCAAGAATCAGACAGGTGCACTCGCTGTTCAGCAATATTCTGTCTTCTGCAACCTCTGCTGCTGATACCCAGGCAAACAGGGTCTGGAGTGGACCTCAAGCAATCTCCAACAGACCTATAGCTGAGGGTCCTGAATGTCAGAAGGAAACCTATCAAACAGGAAGGACACCTATATCAAAACCCCATCAGTACGTCACCATCATCAAAGACCAGAGACAGATAAAACCACAAAGATGGGGAAAAAGCAGGGCAGAAAAGCTGGAAATTCAAAAAATAAGAG
>NC_045435.1:112908991-112920464 GCF_002776525.5 Piliocolobus tephrosceles
TCAGGAAAGATGGAAAACATCTGGCAGGTTCCTCTGGCAGGACATTCAAAGAAAATACTTTCTTTACTCTTCAGGAAAAGCAATCTAATTCTTTTCTGTGTGTGTTGTATGGAACTAGTCTCCAACTTTTGTATAAGTGTATAAATACATAATGTAGATGGATATTTGTTGATCAGAGCCAAATTATAGTAGCTTAATTTGCAATTTATTTAAATAAAGTTAATTATAACAAAATCAATGTTATAAATTCTACAGAAAATAATGTGCTCTTTAGGGTTTTCACCTGTTATCCATGCCAAAAGAAATATCATCATGCAACGAGCTAACATTTTTTCAAGCATATCTTAGAGGAAAGGCCTGCTGGTATATTGCAATTGCTCAGCTTTGCCCAGGTGCCACAAGGTAGCCCATGTAATAGGGCTACCTCCTGGTTGAGGAGATTGTAGTGGCACAAGAGAGTCTGCCTCCAGGAGGTATGTTTTTCTAATTTGCACAGAGTTACTTTATGAATTAGTGGCAGCTCACCAAACGGTCTACAACAAGCTCTGGCCAGGTGTTCAGCATTAGATTTGAATGAAAACAGGCTTCGACTTTTTTCCCTATATATTAAGGAAGGTTATCCAACTATTTCTTGCAAAGAATTTTCTTACATCATTACTCATGATATATTGTGAACTGAAAATCCAATATTAAATAATAAATAAGCATGATTTGAAAAATGTTCATTTTGTATTAACCGTTTCTGTGAATATTTTAGAGTTATAAATATAGCATTTTCCTATTTTTGTACATAGTTTCCTTTTGGTTTTTAAAATTAGAGTTGATTGATATTGCTGTGATGGAAGATGGATTCCACTAGAGCACATGTGATGCAGTGACTGATAAAAAATCATCAGCACCACTTACAGGTGCAAGTGTGACAATCAGAGGAAACCTTATTCCCTATTAGGCTAAGCTGGTATACTCATATTGTGCACAACAGTAAAACAAAACAAAACAAAAAAGCCTTTTCCTGATTAAAAGCAGCATGTCAGATTCTGCCCAGAGAAACCTCACTCAGAGGAACAAGCAAGGCACTAAGGGTAGAAAGGGTGATCAGTATTTGATTATCTATATATCCTGGGTCACAGCTTCTTCTTTCCCCCAAGATGGGCTGTAGTTTTTAAATTATTTATGATCAGAAGTAAAGAATGTTAACTTCTCAAACTCAGCTTCAAGGTCCAGCACCAACTCTGCTTCACTACTAAGACCTCCTTCTCCCTTCTTTTTTCCTCTGCCTCTTTGACTCAGGCAGTGCAAACTTTTGTTTCTTCCTTTTCCAGACTCCAGGGTCTTCCTTTAGGTTTTCAGTGATGCCAGTGTCCTTCTAGTTGTGTTTCCTTTGCCTTCTTAAAGCTCCCCTGCAACAGATCCTCACTCTTCAAGTAATAATTTTGTTTTTATGCAATGCTTTCCCTCGAGACAAATAAACCCCTTAACTGAAATCAAATAAATACAATTCAAATAAAAAACTGATTTGAACATATATATTTATCTGATCTTTCCAGAATATGAACTAATTATATTTTAGTCATGCCCATTCTATCATATAGCAATTAATAATAATGGTGACTAATCCTATGTTGTATCACTAGAATTTATTGAGACCATTACTCTGCGCTAGGCACTTGGCTAAGTATTTGCATACCATGTTTCATGTAATTGATATAATAGCCCTGATCAGAAGATAAGAGTTTAGGTTCCCTAGTAAGTTAATGACAGAGTAAGACTTAAGGGTTTTGTCCTGAAAAAAAGTGTGCACTTAATATTTTAATAACGAAGTGTGGCTTTATGCATGATCTTTTTTTTTTTTTTTTTGAACAAAATATTCCTCTGCTATAATGACCTAAAAGATTTCCTACTCTTCTCAGTATCTCTCTGCTGAACACTTAACTTTTTCTTCCTTAACAAATCATCCAAGCTACAACCTTCTATTCCTTGATAATATAATCTTCTCCTTTCCAGAGGTCACACATTGGAACAAATGCATGACCCATTTGTGACAATGAAACACAGCAGCCTCCTTCTTATAACACAAAGGCACAATCAAAGAAGAGAAAAATAACTAAGCAAAAAAGGAAAGTGAGAGAAAACTCCCCTGGTTTTAAACATAACTCAATAGAAAATTGGTCTTTCATCAAAAGTATTTCCAGGCTAACGACTTGTGGTTTCTTTAGCTTTCATTTAAGTAGAATAGGACTCACTTTTCACAAAGTAGGTAAGTGGATAAAGTATTCATTCAATTTTACATTAATTTTAAAGGGAATGTGAGCTAGTTTCAGTTGACATGAGCACCTATCTCAAAGAAAGCGTTCTGTCAGAGCTCCTGGGGACAGAACTGTCTAGCCTTATTTCAAGGAAGGACCATATTCACTTGTCATGCAATGTGAAGAGACTGACATTGGATCTTTGCCCTGAGAGCTCCATTCTTTACATCTCCTGTTTAGTACTATATGATTCTAAGAGGGAGAAAAAACTATCTTAATTACATTCATAACATATCTTATAGTTCAGTTCAAAAGAAAAGTTATCAGCAGCATGTGACAGGTACCACAGAAGGCACCAAGTGTAGAGAGGCATGGCAAATAAGTAACTTGTGAATTACAGTAATCATGTTACAATGAAAATAAAGGAATAAATGCAGTTCTCAACTTATGGCTGCACATAAATGAAGCAGTGACATAATAGAAAACATGGGTGAAGGATAGAACCTATAAAAGGTATGTTTTTAATATCTACAAAATAGGACTTGAGATATGCATCATTTTATTCAGAGTCTAAGGCTGTACCATTAAGAGACAAATACATAGGCACTAATGTAATTGTTACATCCTCTTTAGGGTTTCTAGCAAATCTCATCTGAAATGTTTAATTAAATATAGCACCATCACAAATTTCCTGGATGTGGAGAGGCCACAGAGTAGGAAGCAAAGGAGCAGGAGTGGAGAGGATGACAGGATGGAAGTATTGTAAAGAACTCTAACATGAAAATTGTATATTGGATTATAGTGCCCACTTTTGTTCTGATCTCCTACACTATATAGTCTTTATTTCAAGTTCTTTATTATAGAGCTGTAGCTCCAACATACAGTCTTTTATTTTTACTTTTTTGAGACAGAGTTTCACTCTGTTGCCCAGGCTATAGTGCAGTGGCACGATCTCAGCCCACTGCAACCTCTGCCTCCCGGGTTCAAGCGATTCTCATGTCTCAGTCTCGTGAGTAGCTGGGACTACAGGCATGTGCCATCACACCCAGCTGATTTTTTATAATTTTAGTAGAGATGGGGGTTTCCCTGTTTTGGTCAGTCTGGTCTCGAACTCCCAACCTCAGGTGATCGGCCTGCCTTGGCCTTCCAAAGTGCTGAGATTACAGGCGTGATCCACTGTGGCCAGCCTATACAGTCTATATTTAGCGCTCTTTATTATGCAATGTGACCCTAGCACACTTTCTACACATATTACGCGCTCAATAAATGTTTGTTGAATTGGTGACTATGCATATTAATGGTGGATATTCTTTATAAACAACTGTCTATTTGCCTGACCCTGTTCCCTATTACACTATAAACATTTGAGAAGGTTGAGGGGAAAGAAAAGAAATCATCCTTATATCCCTTACCAATCTCTAGCACACAGCTTGCCATATGTACAAATTTATAGAATAAAAAAAATGTAAATGAATCTGGCTATCATTTTTCCCAAGTGAAAATGGGGTCTTAGCACTGTAATCCTCTCTACATGTCCCCTTACTTGCCTATCAGCTAGTTGAGTTCCACTTGCAAATCTGAAGTTGGAGCTAGAAATCTGGTGCCTATTAGTGCCAAAGCTAAACTGATTCTGCAGTGATCCATGTCAATTGCTAACATAGCCAATATGAATGAATTAGTCATGCCTGGTCTGCCTATTTTTTGAGTACAGACACAGGCTAAAAACATGTCCTGTGGATTATTATCTTTTTCAAGAATCTAATTAATATACATCACACATCTGCAAACTTTCAGGCAGATTTATAGACCCTTTCAGTTCTTGTTCAGATGAGGTCAGACATTGGAGCAAAGCAGAGTGGGAACCATCACTGTGGAGCCTGAAAATGTCTTGTCTTTCACAGCCAGGGTGGTTTCCAGCTGAGAAGGCTGTTATTGGCTTCCTGGGATAGCTTTAATGGACTGTTGGCTTGGGCTCTTTATCTCGTCTCCAGGCTGGGTCACTTGATGAGTGAATAATGAATGCAGGTTGGTCCAGCTGACAGTTGTCAACTACCAAGAGGCTATAGATAACTGTAAGTAAAGTTAAAGGATTGGAGAGACTTCTGGCTTAACTGATAAAATCATTTAGATGAGAGGTCTGAATACAATGTAGAGAGAGAGTGAGAGACAGCAGGAACCAGAAAGACCTGTTAAAAGGCTCTTTGGAAGAGTTTTGAGAGACAGACTCTTAACAGAAAAATGTAGGTGGGTTTATCTTTCAAAGCCATCCACACTACCTTTAGCCAGATCATAATGAAGAACCTGTGTTAAATGGAAGCTCAATGAGTGGTGAGCCTGTTGAGGTCAGGAGCTAGTTTTACAGCTTCCAGATGACATGTATCCTCAGGACCTGTCACATAATAATCATTCAATGAATGTACATTGACTTCAACTGAAAATGGACACAGTTCTGTCAAAATTGGGGAACAACCTTTGATATCGATCTCCAAGTAACACCAACAAACAATAATACATCAAAAATGTTGTTGGCATTGTGAAGAGGCGTGCACAATCTTTCCTAAGATAGATTGAAATGAGTCATAGTAATTTAGAGAATGCTTAAGATGTATCAACTTTAAGATCTGGAAATATTCCAATTATATAGGCTCTATGCTATTGGTTCTTGGGAATTATTTTGCTCTGTATGTCTACATGGACCATAGCACAATGAGGCTAAGGATCAGTGAGATCAATGGGTGTTTGAGTTGGATTAGTTTAATTTACTTGTCAAATTCCTAGAGTGGACAAGCTACGCTTTCTTTGGTTTCTGCTGATCCAGTCCATCAATGTGATCATCAGTAGATTATCAAGACCAAGTTTTCCCCAGTGCAAACCATTTAACCATCCATTCATTCATGAGTGTATTTCCTCTAAGCTTCAAAAACATAGCTTTATTAAAAATGGCATTAGGAGCTAAAAACAGTGGCTCACACATGTAATCACAACGCTTTGAGAGGTGGAAGCAGGAGGATCACTTGAGACCAGGAATTTGAGACTAGCCTGGGCAACATTTCTAGAAAAAATTGAAAAACTAATCAGGTGTGGTGGCATACACTTGCAGTCCTAGCTCCTTGGGAGGCTGAAGCCAAAGGATCACTTAAGCCCAAGAGTTTGAGTTTGCAGTGAGCTGTGATCAGGCCACTGCATTCCAGCCTAAGTGACAGAATGAGAACCTGTCTCTGCTTTTTTAAAAATGGAACTAGGGCCGTCCTAGTAAGTTTTTCCTCAAGAAGAATGGCCTTGTCTATTCTTCTCAAAAATCTTGCATGTGCATAGAAAGCTGGTTTTAGAATAATAAACAGTTGGCTTTAAAGATAAG
The DNA here is from genome assembly GCF_002776525.5 of Piliocolobus tephrosceles. Taxonomy (NCBI): domain Eukaryota; kingdom Metazoa; phylum Chordata; class Mammalia; order Primates; family Cercopithecidae; genus Piliocolobus; species Piliocolobus tephrosceles. The sequence goes on from NC_045435.1 coordinate 112,914,596, forward strand.
ATCATATACAGAGCAACCAATATACTGAAAGATTAATTATTTCATTTTCATTGAATTTGACTGACTCAAAATAGGTAAGTAAAAATGTAGTGGGGATCTTGCCATTTCTAAATTTCTTTCAAGTCTTTCTGATTTCTTCTAGCCTCAGCAAGTATCCAGTGATGTCTAGAAACAGTACTACAATTCTCATTCCTAGAATATTTGTTTGAGACTAGCTAAATAATCTATTAAATGAACTTATGCTAAATTATATTGAATGAATAAGGATCATGTAATGTGTCTCCCTAGGGCTTGTCACATAATAGAAACTCAATAAATGTACATGGAATCAAATTGACAATGGGCACAATTCTATCAAAGCTAGAGAAAATCACCTTTGATGTCAATCTCCAAGTAAAGCCAATTAAATTTCACAATTTGTTATTAGGTTACCATATTAGGTAACATTTCCATGTAATAGGAGACTTTCAGAGACAACATTCAAGGTTTTTCGTACACTTAAGAATGTGTAAGTAAGTGGGCAGAAATATTTGAGGTAAATTGATCAATTTGTTATTATGGAGACCTCATAAAATTTACTTTTAGAAAACACCTCTAGTTATATATATTCTGTGATATCGATAATATTTATTAGTAATGTTGAGAATTGGGAAGTAATTTTATCAGCACATTATAGTCTTTGTAGAGATAATTTACATGTATCTATTTGGTTACTGTGTAATTAGACACTGGGTTTATTTTCTTCATGATTTTTAATTCCAGGCGAAAACAAACATACCAAGAATATTTTCCCAATTGATACTCATTAGGAAAAGACAGAAGAAGATATTTTAATTCAGTTACTTATTAATGTTAAACAGCTATTGGTAAAATATTTTTCCAATAGTTTTTAGGATTGGTAAAGTAGGATACACAGTAGAGTTCACTCATGTTGCCTTTCCCCACAATCTAGAAAGAAAGTCTAAATAATGTTTTGTGTATTAAACAAAAATAGCTATGTAGGAGACTTAGTTTAAAAAATTAATAGGGTAATTGCCTTTTGAACTAAAAATTACAAAGACTGTAAATGCCACTTTAAAAAAAAATATGAGTGCTATTAATTTCCACTTCCCAAATGGAATCTAGGGAGATTAAGCCTCTGCCAGCAGCACATCTGTTACACAAAACAGCAGCGTACAATGGATATAGATTAAAATAGAAATAGATTGCATAGGTGCTCTTTTGGCTCCAGAACATCCTTATAAAACACCTAGTCACACACTGTCTCCCTCTAATTTCTAGCAACAATTTAAATAAATACAAGATGTCAGACAATAATCCCAGTTCAGGGAAAAAAGGGCTTCAATTCCACCCAAGTTAATTGAGGCTAGAATCATTCCTGTGACATCTATGGCAATTTCACATTGGTGCACTTCAATTAAGGAATAATAAGAGTGCAAAGTAATTTATACTCATAGATTAGATGTCGTCTGTGAAAAATTGCCGATTAACTCAAAGGCGGCCTCTGGAGTGCTCACCAAGCATTTTAATGGGGGTCTTTCTGTCATCTCTTGTCCTAATATCTGGTCAGAAACTAGCAACACTTTAAATTTGCCTTTTAAAAGACTCAATATACCTATTTTACACATCTATGACTTCCCCTTTTTAAATTTCCCCTAACCACAATTGTTTGTAGTAAGAGTCAATTTTAATCATCTCCTTTAAAAAATTATTTTGCCTACACTGTTTCCTTTTATTTTAATTCTTCTCTTGTACTTAGTATTAAAGGGCATTTTCTTCAATAAAGTAATAATTAAAAGACATTTATTTGAAAAACATTGTTCTGTATGGTATTTCCATCTCAGTGAGCATATGTAACTCTCAACAATAAGAAAATGCAGTGTTTATAGTAAAGAGAGGAAAGATTCTTAATTACTCTTTTCCCAAATTAAAATTTCATCTTAGTAGATGATAAGCATAGTGCAAAAATTTTTGTGCATCATATTTGACCTTTTAAACTTCCCACAAATTAAACAGGAAGATTATCAATTGATTATCTGTTCTTAAATCAATACTTTCTTCTTTCAGAATCTAGAACATACGACTAAGAACATAAACTTTTTAATAAATAAAAATAGCTTTATTGGAACTATTCTTTTCCCTTCTTTAGCCATTAGCTGAATTAAAAAGCACACTGAAATATAAAGAAATCCACATTTATTTTATTAGGAAAGAAAAGAGTCTACTTTCAGTTATGAGTTATGTATTCTTAGAGATAAAACACAAAAATGAAACAGAAGTAAAGCAAATTCAGCTTTTTTTCTTTCCCTATAATGAGGGAAGTGTCAGAGGCCCTGGACCTAAAAAAGTCAGAAGATCTGAGTCCAAATGAGAGTTCTGTCACCCAAAAGTGGTATGAATTTCAGGTGAGCTCTTTGACTTCTGCGAAACTGTGTTCTCTGTAGAATGAGGCAACATCTCAGTAAGTTGTAAGGACTAAATGTGTTAACATGTGTTGATTGTGTATACTCAGGATAGCTGTCGTTTTTGTAGGGTACTTACTATTCAAATACAATGTCAGAAGAACTACTAAAATGTTTTATCTCTCTGTAGCAAGTATTCTCCAGCCCTTTTCTTAAGAGTAAGGAATTACGTATACTGTAATTGATGAGAAACTGCAGTATAACCAACCTCATGGGATTTCCAGAAAAAAAAATTAGAAATATATAAAAAGAAACTGGAATAGAAAAGGAATTACATAGGGGAATTTTTAAGATTTTGTAAGAAGGAGAAAGCCCAAGCATAGAGACCTAGTTAATTTAATATTAACTAAAAGTTTCCAAGCTTACAGTCATTAAAATGTGGTTCTGTGTTTGGTTTAAAAGTGTTGCTTTGTGGCAGCAGCTTATTTATATTACTAGCACCGTTTATTTAAACCTGTCATTGCCATAGTGACTAAATCTCCAGCCTGCCCACCCACGAGCCTAACAAGCCACATTAAGTCATTTTGTGAGCCCTGGATCTGGGAAGTTAGACATGTTTGAAAGGAGGAATTTAAATATGATCTCCTTCCTTAGAGCAAAGGGTTATCAAAGCAATAGGCAAAGGGCATACTTTCTTTTTGGGTATTAGAAATGTCTGTATGTGAACATTTAAATACACCAGTGACTTGGGCCTGCTCAGATAATCTATTCAGTTTTCCAAGACTTGTGATTAAAAATGGTATCTGACTGAACAACTCCAACATACCATTTCTCATCTTTGCTTCAAATTCAGAAAAAGGACATAGAAAAAATAAAAAGTTTGAAATGACAATGAAAATCAAGGCAGGGAGTTAAGCTATGGCAAGAATCTTTTTTTTTTTTTTTTTTTTTTTTTTTTGTCTAGAAGTCATTATAAAGTTTATCATGCTGGATTTCATTTAATACTCTTAGATCATTTATGGCAGTGGTCACCAACTTTTTGGCACTGGGGACCAGTTTTGTGGAAGTCAATTTTTCCATGGATGGGGGTGGGAATGGTTTCAGGATGATTCAAGCACACTGCATTTATTATGCACTTTATTTCTATTATTACTACATTGTAATACATAATAATTATATAATTCACCATAACATAGAATCAGTGCATCCCTCAACTTGTTTTCTTGCAACTAGGTGGTCCCATCTGGGGAAGATTGGAGACAGTGACAGATTATCAGGCATTAGATTCTCATAAGGAGCACATAACCTAGATCCTTTGCATGCACAGTTCACAATAGGGTTCAGGTTCCTATGAGACTCTAATGCTGTCACTGAATTGACAGGAGATGGAGCGCAGGCAGTAATGTGAGCCCTGGGGAGCAGTTGTAAATACAGATGAAGCTTCACGCGCTTGCCTACAGCTAACTTTTTGCTATGCCACCTGATTTTTTTTTTTTAATTTTTATTTATTTTTACTTTTTTTGAGACAGAGTCTCCCTCTGTCGCCCAGACTGGAGTGCAGTGTCGTAATCTCGGCTCACTGCAACCTCCGCCTCCCAGGTTCAAGCCATTCTCCTGTGCTGCCTGATTCTTAACAGGCCATAGACTGGCAGGGTCCATGGCCTGGGGGATGGGGACCCCTGATTTATGGTGTACCAAGCAGTCTAATCAATTTACAACTGTTGACTCAGCCAATCCCGATGCACTCTAGTAGGCCAGTATTATCATCACCACATTAAAATCACACTGCTGGTAAGTAGCAGAGTCTTAATTCGAACCCAGATTCTCTGACTACAGAGTCCATGCTCAAAACCATTATGCTCCGTTGCTGTGAGAAAATAGGTTAAGAACTGCTTCATGAAACAGAGATACTGTGCTCTCTTGACACACATTCACATTGATGAAGACATGTTGGGGCCGGGCGCAGTGGCTCACGCCTGTAATCCCAGCACTTTGGGAGGCCGAGGCGGGCGGATCACGAGGTCAGGAGATCAAGACCATCCTGGCTAACACGGTGAAACCCCGTCTCTACTAAAAATACAAAAAATTAGCCCGGCATGGTGGTGGCTCCAGTAGTCTCACCTACTCAGGAGGCTGAGGCAGGAGAATGGTGTGAACCCGGGAGGCGGAGCTTGCAGTGAGCTGAGATCGCGCCACTGCACTCCAGCCTGGGTGACAGAGCGAGACTCCATCTCCCAAAAAAAAAAAAAAGTGTGTGTATATGTGTGTGTATATATATATACACATTTCAGTTATGAGTTATGTATTCTTAGAGATAAAACACAAAACTGAAACAGAAGTAAAGCAAATTCAGCTTTTTTCTTTCCCTATAATGAGGGAAGTGTCAGAGGCCCTGGACCTAAAAAAGTCAGAAGATCTGAGTCCAAATGAGAGTTCTGTCACCCAAAAGTGGTATGAATTTCGGGTGACATATGTTGGGGGTAGGGGTTTATCAGTTCACTATCTGTGTGCCCAAAAGATTCTAATATCCTTGAGAATGACGACTGTGTTGATTTTGTTCTTTTATATATACGGAGTATTAGGAAGGTGCTCTTTTTTTTTTTTTTTTAATTGGTGGATAAGTGCAGATCTAAATGATGGCTAGAAAACTCCGCTTTAAGAATTCTGGTTCAGAAGTCCAAAGTCAACACACCTAACTGGGCATCCATATCTCTACTGTGGGAGAGCTATTATCAAAAATTTTAATCAAGTATATTTTTACTATAAAAGCAGTACACTTAATAAAATTTAAAACCTGGAAAAGAAAAAAAATATAAAACAGGCAAAAATAAACTGTTTCATATTAGAAAAAAATGACACTGGTTATGAATTAGAATTTTAAAACGTCATAGAGAGTGATAATAAAATTTCCTAGCAGCTAAAATGAGTATAAAGGGACTTTATCTTCCCTGTTTTTCTAGGAGGGAAATAAATAAAAATGTAGGTTTCAAAGCTATTTTAAACTCTTGAAACTAAGTTTCGTCATTGTTAGAAGGGGTTGGATGAGGATGGCACCTACTATGTTAAGTAGTCATTAAGTAAATTACAAGAGACCATCTCAATGGTAAAGTAGAAGACTTGGCACAAGGAACAGATTTTGGAAATTTGTAGAAATGTGAAAGCAGAAAAGAAACAGCAAAGGAATACGGTAGAGCCATGTATATCCCCTGGATCGCAAAATTCCCCTGACAAGAAGTAGTCCACCTGGATTCCTGAGATGGAATCAAACAAAGAATGAAAAGACCCACAAATTCTCTTACATATAACCTGTGCTTGAACCACTACTTTGCTTTCAAAATGAATGCAGGGGTGGTACATATTCTGAGTCCTTGAATATTCCAGAATAGAAATTTTCTTATGTGTAATATCCATAGGTCATGATGTTTTCTCCCAAAACTCTATGGTTGCTGCTCTATCGTACTCTGCAC
>NC_045435.1:112920564-112927070 GCF_002776525.5 Piliocolobus tephrosceles
TTTTTTTTTTTTTTTTTTTTTTTTTGAGACGGAGTCTCACTTTGTTGCCCAGGCTGGAGTGCAGTGGCTAGATCTCCGCTCACTGCAAGCTCCGCCTCCCTGGTTCACGCCATTCTCCTGCCTCAGCCTCCCGAGTAGCTGGGACTACAGGCTCCCGCCACCTCGCCCGGCTAGTTTTTTGTATTTTTTAGTAGAGACGGGGTTTCACCGGGTTAGCCAGGATGGTCTCGATCTCCTGACCTCGTGATCCGCCCGTCTCGGCCTCCCAAAGTGCTGGGATTACAGGCGTGAGCCACCGCGCCCGGCCAGTTTTGTTTTCTTTTAACGGACTTTTTTCCTGTCTGGCCTGGATAATGACAGCGTTCTTGGTAATTTAAAAATTTTTCAGAATTTATCTAAATGTAATTTTTTAAAATCCTTGCTTATTATAAGGAAGACTCTTTCAATTTCGATATTTGAGCCAATTTTTCAACTCAAGAAAATTCTTCCATATTACATTTCATTATACTTATATTCCAATTTTTATATCTTTCTTTAGAAAATTCTAAAGTTAGATCTCCATATGTTTAATATCATATGTATTATGTTCTTTCTCTTCATTTCAACTTTGTTTTCTTTTTTTCTATATTACAAGTGAACTTTTTAAGCATGACCTGCATGCAATGAATCAGTTTTCTATTGTATTGATTCCATTCTTTATTAGCATCAATTTTTTTGAATTTAAAATCTGTCATTACTGTTTAATTCTCTTGATATCCTTCCTTATTATACACACCCATTGTTAAATATTAGCCTCATGTCTTTTTATTTAAATCTATTTTCTCTGATTTATGCCTCTGTTTCAGAGTTAATGTAGTGTACATTCTATAAAAAGTGTCAATTTCTAAAATTTATATTCTGGGTTTCCTATATTATTTTCAGAGTTCTGCTTTACTTTTACTATGATAACCCATTTTTTTGCTTGATGATATTTTTAAAAGGAAAAGTATTATTTTATTTTTAATGTTTTCTTTTTCTTTATTTTCCTTGAGCAAGGTATCCATCCCTGCAGTTTGTCAAAATATGAGTTTGACTTGTTCTTGGTCCTACCCAGTCAGCTTGTCAACTAATCAAACCCTCTTCTTAGAACTAAGGCTGGATGTCTGATCAATGTACACTCTTGCTCAGTTTTTAGCATTTACAATTATATCGACTACCCTTCTTTCTGCCATGCTAAAACACATAAAGAAATAATAACTATTGTTTTATCCAGGATTTAAAAAATTAATGCAAAAGGAAACATTAAAAATGAATCAAGCAAAAAAGAGTAATAGCAAAAAAAGAAACGTATTGCATTACATGATGTAATAACTAAAACGCAATCAGGAATAGCTGAATCCAAATGTTTAACCCCTACTAACAGGACCTTCTCTTGCATAAATTCTAGATGAAAAGGGGCCAAGAGAAATACAGTACAAGCATGCTAGATGCATACATGTAACTTCTTAGAATTAGGCAATATAGGCCAGGCTGGGTGGCTTATGTCTGTAATCCCAGAACTTTGGGAGGTCAAGGCCGGCGTATCATTTGAGGTCAGAAGTTTGAGACCAGCTTGGCCAACATGGTGAAGGTCCACCTCTACTAAAAACACAAAAGTTAGCCAGGTGTGGTGGCACATAAAAAAAAAGAAAAGAAAAGAAAGAACGAACTAGACAATATATCATTCTGCATTTTAGCTGTAGGTAAGAAACAGATGCCTAATGAGCTCCCAGGTAGTCAATAATGAAAGCCAAGACATTCCACCAACCTCATTGAGTAGCGAATATATAATCATATAGATGACCTTTTATTTAAGTATAGAAAATGAAAGAAAGAGAGAGACAGAGAGTTGATATTATCTTATTATCTGTACAAATGACAGTGAGTGTTTATCTTTAAAACTGATTTACTACAAGGATTGGAAAACAAATAGAGACATACTATTTTGCATCCTCTGTCTATGAAATTGAGTTCAAAGTCATAAGGATAAATTAAAGCCTTAACTGAAAATGGAAACTGTAAGAGGGAGAAAAAAACATAAGAAATACTTCATAGGCTGGGTGCAGTGTCTCATGCCTTTAATCCCAGCACTTTGGGAGGCCAAGGTGGGTGGATCAAAAAGTCAAGAGATTGAGACCATCCTGGCTAACATGGTAAAACCCCATTTCTACTAAAACTACAAAACTTAGCTGGGCATGGTGGCACACACCTGTAGTCCCAACTACTCAGAAGGCTGAGGCAGGAGAATTGCTTGGACTCGAAGGTAGAGGTTGCAGTGAGCCGAGATCATGCCACTGCATTCCAGCCTGGCAACAGAGGGAGACTCTGTCTCAGGAAAAAAAAACAAAAAACAAAAAACAAAAAAACAAAACAAAAAAAAAAAAAAACGAACTTCATAAAAGAGAAGAAATGATAAAAAAAAAAAGAAAAAAGAAAAAAACAGAAAGTAAGGATTGAAGAATTGTCTATTTAACCTTAAGAGTTTAGATACAGATTTCAGAGGAACACATTAGGGCAGCTGCAAAGGAGGCAATTAGCAAGGAAAAAAAGACAGTACATGGATGACACTTACCTGAGTTTGAAGACAAAACAAAACAAAAACAAATGAGTATAGAGATGAAAAGAACTGTCCTTATTCCAGTGGCCTAGTATATATAGATACCTATGGGAACAAAATATTTGATTCATGAGGATATTTAGTATATCCTACTGTCAACTATATAGGTAAAAATGTTGTCCACAAAGGAATTAAAAGTCTTACTAGCAACTGACTTCTTTGACACATGGAATATCTGGAGGCAACAGAAAAGGTGCTACAGAGTTTTCAGGAAAGGATATCAACGTACAACCTAAAAATTTTATCCTGGCCAGGCGCCGTGCCTCACAACTGTAATACCAACACTTTGGGAGGCCGAGGCAGGCAGATCACTTGAGGTCAGGAATTCGAGACCAGCCTGGCCAACATGGTGAAACGCCATCTGTACTAAAGATACAAAAATTAGCCAGACATTGTGGTGGGTGCCTGTAATTCTAGCTACTTGGGAGGCTGAGATAGGAGAATCGCTTGAACTCATAAGGCAGAGGTTGCAGCGAGCAGAGATTGTGTCACTGCACTCCAACTGGGTGACAGAGTTAAGACTTTGTCTCAAGACGAAAAAAAAGTATCCCAACCAAATGTTTATTTACATATAAAAACAATAGAATACTAACTTCAGATATGCTTGGCTCAGAAAGTTATGTTCATTTTGCAAATATTACTTGAAGGTGAATTCCAGCTGACCGAATGATGAATCAAAAGCAAGAATTTTAACATAGGAAAATTATGTCATTAAAGGATTGGTGTGATATAAAATTGTTAAACATAATTAACAGTATCAGTAATTGCAGTTTTGGATAGACAAATGAATAAAACAAAATGTAATATTGGAATAGAATCTGTATAAACTATGAATAAATATTAATGTAAGCTTTCAGGTCTAAACATGTAGATTGTATTGACAATAACTTTAAATTGGGATGGCAGGGAATAAAATGAAGACAAAGAATTTGAAATTCCTTACACTAAATTAGAAAAGCAAAAAAAGACTTTATTTAATTTTCTACTTTATCAGTAAATTAATTAAAAGATAATTATTTCTAATTTCTTTAAAGCAACTCACTAGAACACAAGTTCCATGTGTTGTGTATTTTGTTCACTGATGTATTTCAACTGCCTAGAATATTTTCTAGTACACAATAAGTGCTCAATAAATAGTAGATTAATGAACTGATGAACTTAACTTTAGGCTTAGAAGCAGAGTGTGTATAGATGGACTTACTTTTACAGATTTGAAAATTGTTGTACTAACTGGGTAACTAAAAGTAAGCCCATAGAAACTATATAATAAAAACAAGGAAAATAAAGTTAACTACCAACAATGATAAATAATAAAATAACAAAAGTTAAAATAAGACTAAACATAGTACAGTTATAATAAATGTAACTGTTATAAATTTTAGTTTTAAATGGTGAAGAATTTGTGACTTGTTAAGAAACAAAATCCAAATACATATTGATTGAAAGTAACATATTAAAGACATGTAAAAATCGATGAATTGACAAAACTTCACAAGTAAACACAGACTCAAAGCCAGCACTAAGAATAGCATTAAATCTAGAAAAAGTAAAATTCAAGAAAGACAATATAAAACAACTTAATTTTTTTTAAAAAAGAGGGACTTTTTTGGATCAGAGTTACAATCTACAATGAAAATAGTTGTCACCAATCTTTACATGTCTCTGATGTTACATTAAAACACATAACATAAGACTCTTAGAAATATAGTAACTTTAAATATTAATAAAAGGGAAACATCTGGAAAAACAATTACAGGAATTTCATCTAATGCTTTGAGCATTTAACAGACTAGGTAGGAAAATATATATATCAGCATAGAGAATTTGGATTTCATGTTTTGAATTACATGTTTGGATAATAGGTTGAAGTAACATACTGGTATTGAACCACATGTATCCTATAGAGAACACAGTTCTTTCCAAGCACCGGAGGCATATTTATCAAAACGGATTGTACAGTAGGCCTCAAATCTTTATAGATTCCAAAAAAGCATACTAGTAACATTCATTTTGATCATGACTTATTGATATTTATTGAGGACCCACTCTGTGCCAGCACAATCTAAGTACTGAAGAAAGAGCAGTGAATAAGAGTCCAACTCCCTGACTACTTGGAATTTACATTTTAGGTGGAGGAAGACAGGAGTAAATAAATAAGCCAGCAAACATATTTTATATCAGATAGTAGACTATGCTATAGAGATAATAAGGAAGCATAAGGGGAATTGCAGTTGTGGAGTTTTAAAGAGTTAAATTCTATTTCTTGCCTTTTTTAGGTCACGTTCCTGAAACTTACTGGGAATTTGGTCTGTTCTTAGTTCTACTCTTTTGGAAGACACTAGTCTACTTATATTTAAGCCTTTTATGATTTTACATAATCTGTAACACAGAAAATATGTTAACAAATCCACATTTTTAAAAGAAAAGTAGCAACTCTATGTCCTATTTGTAATCATAAAGAACATAAATAGATAAAATAATATCAAGCCCGTTGAGAAGGGTGTTCTATTAAAACAGATCCTCTGTTTTCCTTTTTCTGTATCTTAGGAATTTGAATTTACGATGCATCTGCCCAGGGTATTATAGGGAAATCATTAGATGACATGTTCTAAAAATGGTTTGTTAAATCACTAAGCTAGAATCACATTATCTCACACAGATGTAGAGTAGAACTGGAGTGTGCAAGTAACTGTATTAAGAATGATGTGCTTTCTGTTGTTCCTTTTTCCTCACACCACGCTTGCTGAAATTAATTATTACTCCCTAGGACTGAGGTCTTAGCCAAGAGGAAAAGTTCAGGAGAAAAGAGATGGTAAGAGTGAGAGTTACATACTTGGTGTATATGAAGGAGGGGTAAGGAGGTGGATAATCCTTATTTAATCTCCTGTGTAATTGGGTTAAACATTATCAAGAGTGGATTTCTAAATAAATTTGGAAAAGACAACTACAAACTTCCGGACACATGAAATCTGATTTCTCAGACCAAGTCAGCAGCAAAGTTAAGAGAATGCAGGTCAGATGCTCCACATATTGGTTTGATGCTGTGGTAACACTAAAAAAAACTGGCTGTCACTAGAATGGTGAGAGCAATGATTCTCTTATTTTACAGAGCCCAGAAGGATGAAATATATATTAAAAAGTGCATCAAAGGGAATATAAAAAAATTCAAACTAAAATATTGGGAAAAGAGGATTTTCTTATATATTTTAAAATTGAGGTTGTAAACTATATAATTTTGTTTTATATTAATTTGGTGCTAAAAGCATAACTGAATGATTTAGTGTGGAATGACTAAATTTCATATGCTTTTGTTTCAGTAGGTAGCTAGTCAGACATGAACAGAGCAGGAGAGGGCTCCCCCAACTCCCACCAGGAATGTCAGGCAACCATCAGGTGATAGGCAGTTGTTACATTGTTTCTCTAAAATAATTGCTTGCAGTCAGCTCCAAGAAAAGGCAGTCTCCCAAAAGAAAAAAATCTAAAACTAGTGCTCATCAACTTCATAGTAAGATCTTAGGAGTTTGGCAAGTGGGCTCAACCACACGCATTAAGAGGTAAAATCATGGAGTTTAACTGGTACACGACCTTCTTGGAACATCTGGATGGTAAGGAAAGAATGCCTCAAGTGAGCATGCATACAACTCCAGTAAATACACTGCACATGCTTCCCTCCCAGTTGCTAGGAGGATGCTGTGAATGCAGACAGCCCAACCCAAGGGAAGAATCAGGGGAGAAGGGATGTAAGACTCCAAAAGCATGCCAACATGTAAAACCCCAAGTCAAAGGTCAAACAGTGCACTTGATCTCTCAAGTCACCTGCTTGGCCAAGTGTACCCTACTTCCAAGTGTACCCTACTTCCAAGTGTACCCT
>NC_045435.1:112927080-112928213 GCF_002776525.5 Piliocolobus tephrosceles
CCTACTTCCAAGTGTACCCTACTTCCAAGTGTACCCTACTTCCAAGTATATCCTACTTCCAAGTGTACCCTACTTCCAAGCATATCCTACTTCCTTTTGTTCCTCCTCCAAAACTTTTTGTTGTTGTTGTTGAGATGGAGTCTCGCTCTGTCGCCCAGGCTGGAGTTCAGTGGCTGGATCTCAGCTCATTGCAAGCTCCGCCTCCCGGGTTTACGCCATTCTCCTGCCTCAGCCTCCCGAGTAGCTGGGACTACAGGCGCCAGCCATCTCGCCCGGCTAGTTTTTTGTATTTTTTAGTAGAGACGGGGTTTCACCATGTTAGCCAGGATGGTCTTGATCTCCTGACTTCGTGATCCGCCCGTCTCGGCCTCCCAAAGTGCTGGGATTACAGGCTTGAGCCACCGCGCCCGGCCTTCCAAAACTTTTTAATAAACTTTCACTCCTACTCTAAAACTTGCCTCAGTTTCTTACTCTGCCCCTTGGTTGAATTCTTTTTCTGAGGAGGTAAGAATTGAGCTTGCTGCAGACTCAAATGGATTCACTGCCAAAACACCTCCATTCACATGGAACTTTAAAGCAGGTTAATGAAAACAGCTATAGAAAACTAAAGTTTAAATGCTCATTTAAAGAATAAAAGAAAAAGAAGCTGTATGTCAACATGTAATAGGCACAAGAAAAAATAAGTTTTAGAAATTAGTGTGTAATAAATACCACATTTTAATCACTACTACAGAATTAAATGCCAACGGTGGTAATATTTTGTGGCAATACCTACATTTGTGGACTTAACAATACTAGTAAATTACATGTCACCTTCAGTGAACTAGTTCTGTTGAAGTTCCCACATCTTTAAGTCAATTCTTTGACCCAAAAAAGATGCTGTGGAGACAAAAGTGACTCCATCTTGGATGCTAATTCACCATGGTGACTTCTGATTAACCTCAGTCCCCAGAATACCTCCTGATTACAGTTTTGTGGATGACTGTCCCTAATGTAAGACTATGTCAACCTTGATGTTATCACACAAATTACATATTACACATATAGCATTCTTGTCTGTTCAACAGGTTTACCTTTAACTGTTTATTATTATTATTATTATTATTATTATTATTATTATTATTATTATTATT
>NC_045435.1:112928223-112965259 GCF_002776525.5 Piliocolobus tephrosceles
TTATTATTATTATTATTATTATTATTATTATTATTATTATTATTATTTTGAGACAGAGTTCTGCTCTTGTTGCCCAGGCTGGAGTGCAAGGGCATGATCTCAGCTCACTGCAACCTCCCCTTCCTGAGTTCAAGTGATTCTCCTGCCTCAGCCTCCCGAGTAGCTGGGATTACAGGCATGAGCCACCACTCCCAGCTAATTTATATATATATATATATATTATTATTTTTTTTTTTTTTTGAGGCGGAGTCTTGCTCTGTCGCTCGGACTGGAGTGCAGTGGCCGGATCTCAGCTCACTGCAAGCTCCGCCTCCCGGGTTTACGCCATTCTCCTGCCTCAGCCTCCCGAGTAGCTGAGACTACAGGCACCTGCCACCTCGCCCAGCTAGTTTTTGTATTTTTAGTAGAGACGGGGTTTCACCGTGTTAGCCAGGATGGTCTCGATCTCCTGACCTCGTGATCCGCCCGTCTCGGCCTCCCTAAGTGCTGGGATTACAGGCTTGAGCCACCGCGCCAGAGATGAGGTTTACTCCATGTTGGTCAGGCTGGTCTCAAACTCCCAACCTCAGGTCAAACTCCTCCCGCCTCAGCCTCCCAAAGTGCTGGGATACTGGTGTGAGTCACCGCGCTCAGCGCCTTGAACTTTTTTACTGGAGCACAAACACCCTTTCCTTAAGGTACATAAGCCCAGAATCTGGGAATAACAGTGCAAAGATCTTCCTGTCTTGCTGCCACCCAAGAGCACCCTTCTATCTGTAAGTCTCCTCAATAAAACATCCTTTACTGAGAAACTGGATTTGTCTGCCTTGTTCTTTGGTTTTGAAGGAAATTAAAGCATTTTATCCCAAAATATATTTCTTTGTCATATTTTGAAATGGCTGCCACTTGGCCAGCCTGACAGAAGTGGTCTTGCAAAGCTGTCTTAAGTTGGGGAAATTTACATTTGTAGAGAATCTCTATTAATGCAGCCTTGTTCCTTTCTCCTTTGAGAGTCTGAACCATTTAAAATCTGAAAGGAAACATTTACCATCTATTCCCCCTGAGGGAAGCTTCATCTACATGACAAGGCCACTTTTTGCTAGCCAAAATCGTCTTTTCTCTCTCTCTTAACCTGTCTTGCACTTAAACTTGATTTACCTGTTTCCGACCATGTTCTGTGCCTGCATTATTTACTGTGGCCTTAGGATGGCATATTCATTTCTGTAACTATTTGGGAAGTTGAGTCTTCGTTCTGAAGGCTCCCATGTATACATGTTAAATAAATTTGTATGCATTTTCTCCTATTAATCAACCCACTTCATGTCAGTAATTTTTAGCAAACCCAGTTTCTTGGCTTCTTCGGTATCTGGGGGCTGCTTTGCATATATAGTCCTTTCACAGAACAGATGACTATTTAAATGGTTAGCAATCACTATCCCAAAAGTTAAGGGATATGTAACTTCATAGAGGAGAAAACTTAGACTTAGAAAGGTAAAATAATTCCTCTAAACAACCACCCAGAAGAGGAACCTTGCAGAGTAGAGCCAATACGAAAAGGGAAGCAATTGTGAAAGCGTGTCAACACCAGCTAGGCTGGCTTGACTTGGGAGCAACATGCCAGGCTAAGATTCTGGGCTGGGAGAACTGCATGAGAGCCCTGGAGATTAGGGATCATGAGCCCGGAGACATTTAGATTTGGAAAAGGGCTGCCATGCAGAGAATTAGGAATTACCAAATTCTATCCACATTGAAACCGCAAACTAAATAGGGCCTGAGAAGGACTCCATACTTCTATATTTGAGTCCTTGTGGATGAACTGTACTCTAGCTTAATAGTCAGACAAAATTGAAAACCTAGCTTAGTAGTATGCACCTGTAACAACACCTGAGTGTTGGCCAATCCCAGTGACCATACTTCAACCACTCATAGACTGCTGAATGTTCAAACTGCGTTCAAATAAGTCCAACGGTGAGTTGTAACCAATCTCACTGTTTCTGTACCTCACTTCCGATTGCTGTACATCACTTTACCTTTTTTGTGTATGTGTTCTGACCACCAGGCACCTCTGGAGTCTCGGTGAATTTGCTGTGATTCTGGGGCTGTCCGATTCTCAAATCATTCATTACTCACTTAACTTCTTAAATTTAATTCGGCTGAAGTTTTTCTCTTATTACTGCCTTTTCAAAAATTATAACTGAGAAAATTATGATGGTAAAAGAGATCTGACCTAACTGACTCCATCTTGCTTCTAACCTCCAAGCTGTCCTTGTTCATTCCTGGATGTAGGCAGAACCCACTTTGGGAGGAACTTAGTTTACAGCTTAACTTTGAAACAAGGACAGTAACAGCCCTTTCTCAAAAAAAAATCCCTTCCTTCCTGGGGACTAGATTGCCTTTGCAGGACTAACAAATTAGTCACAAGATTCAAAATTCAAAATTATTGTTTTGAACAAAACAAGAAAACAATTCCCTACACCATTAAAGCCATTTACAATATACAATATAGTATGTAATGAGAGGATCATATTTTATCTTATAAATATACTATAATTTGTTAATTTATTTCTCTATTTTTTTGAAAAAAATATTTATCCATTTAGAAAGGAGGATCTTGCTATGTTGCTCAGGCTAGTCTCAGACTTCTGGGCACAAAGGATCCTCTTGCCTTCCCCTCCTCCCCCTCAGTAGCTTGTGTCACCATGTCGGGCTAGTTCTCTATTTTTGTATATTAGACCAATGCTGATACTTCACTAAAACACATAATGCCAAGGTGAATAATTTTGTACATAAATTTTTTTCTATTCTCATTTTTTATTATTGATAATGAAAACACTGAATGAAAATCTATTCATACTTTAAGACAGATAAATATTACAAATTTTTTTCTCAGAAAGTTTAGACACCAATAATAGTGAAAGTTAGATATATACCATTGTACTGCTCTTGGCACTGGGAATTATGCATTTCGTATTCATCTTTAATAGTTTCATTGGGGAAAATGACATCTCATTTTAATTTGTATATCTTTGATTTCTTAGTGAAATTACATGTTTTTCACAAATAAGTTATAAGAGATCATGATTAAAATTTTCCTAGGAAAATATTCATCTCAATTCTGAGTCACCCTTTAAAGTTTCGTGTTGTGCTTTTTCAATTTTGTAATTCCTCTCCCGGGTCGGGTCTCATAGGGCACCTGTCTCTGCATACAGTGGGTGCTCAATAAATCAGTGAGAGTCTTATTGCACTTCACCAAACTGCCATGTATGGATCTGTGAGACCTTCACTTGTAGGAGATTTCCCTTTAAAAATGCAGCTGAAGACAACAATGAAATGGGGAAAAAATAGTTTTGGTTGAGAAGGAATGTAAGGATTGCTCTAAATGTTTAATTAATCATTTTGGGATGAGTGTATTTCCTGTCAGATTAGCAGCACATAAGAACTGGAGGCTCAAGTATATTTTATTCACACAGAAGTGGATAGATTCCATACACCATCAATAAAAAGGAAGAGGCTTATGTAAAACAAGGCTATGAAATTGCAGTTACCTTCCCACCAAAAGAAATTATTTCAAAAGCAACATCACATAATCACAATTACAGTAAAATGGAATCTTGTTATATTCTCTTGCTTTATTCTGAATTAAAACTTCCTTAAATTAACTCACTAAAATTCCAATCATGTTTTAAGGAAGTTGAGCAAATCCTAGAAATACATATATCTGCCAGTTTTTTTCTTTTACTTTTTAGTACTCATTAGAAAGAAAATTTTGCCTAAGGCAAAGACATGAAAGCAAATAATGTTCAAATTAAGTAAATGAAATTAAGTAAATTAAGTAAATTCAAATTAAGTAAATGAAAACAAATCTAACATTTCACTTTTATTAATTTGAGGAGGGCATAATTTGACGTTGGCATAAGCAGTAATATTTGTAAATAGAGTTTATGGAGATGGGGAAAGAGAAGAGGATGAATGTGTATTATATAAGTGAGGTTTGATGTGTACCAAGTCCTCATTTTTATATGAGGAAACTCAGATTGCACATTTTAGAAAATTTACACAAGATCACACCATTAGTAAATGACAGATTCATAACCCACATCTACTTCTGCCTGGCACCAAAGTTCACATTCTTTCTTTTTCACTTTTGGCATACTTGATCTTGTTATAAGTACTTCAGAAATAGTAGTGCATTTAGTTCTCTTAATAATTCTATATAATGAAAACTGTAATTACCATTGTTTTACAGAGAAGAAGTTAAAAGACTGAGAGGTGAAAAATTTGTCCAGGTTTACACAGCCAGGAAGTAGCAGAGCTGGAAATTAAACCCAGGCAATTTGAGATGTAAATGTGTACACTGAAATACAACACGGTGGCATCTCTTGACATGCTTTGGAAATAAATGGAATCCATACTGTCTTCAGTGGGAATATGATACTGTAGCCTAGTTTCTACAAGGTAATACTCTCCAGGAAGTAATCAATGTCTATATTATAATAAATATAATAGTCTACTTACATGATCAATATTTGTACTATTTCCTGGTTCCCACAGAAATCTAATAGAGTAGAAACACCATTTTCTTTGTCCCGTCACTAGATTTGTATAAAAAGGCTTGTTTGTAGGCAGGGAATACTCTGAAGAAGAGTTGTGAAAAGGAAGGGCACATTTATTGCTGTAGTTTGAAATAAAACTTTTTTTCACCCAATTTAGATAAAGAGCAAAAGGAATTTTATTTGCAGGGGCATATTAACATGGAATTAAAATGACAAGTATATAGTTACCTAGCGCTGAATAGCGTCTATATCTAACCTATTTTCTAAAATACATTTTATGACCCTCTACCCTTGTACTCACAACACAGAAAATACATTGATGTCTCTAGTTCTGTTTCTGTAGCCCCTACCACTTAGTAGGTATTTTGCAAATACATGCCTTTGGGGATGAAGGAAAATGATTTATGCTAACAGAACTATGATTGAACCCATAATTGAGCCAAATCTCTTTTATGTGAAGTTGCATGCCATTTGATTTGCAAAAGTTGTTCTATCTTACTCTACAGGAAGATCCACTGATGATGTATCATTTTAATTTCTTTCATGAGCAGTCACTGGAAAGAAAGTGGCAAATAATGAAGTTGTTTGTTATAGCAGTGCTCCTCCAAAATCAAATGAACAAAAGGTAATCTTAATTTCATGAATCAATTATCTTAATACATAATTAACTGAAGGATTCTCTTTGGAAGAACCAATTGAGAAACAATTTCAATGTAAAAAAAAATGGAGAGAGAAAAACACTATAACCCTGAGCTAATAACAATATGTCTCAGTATCAAATATACAAATTTTTCTAAAAATATGTACAAATATATATTAAAAACCATTTAAGCATATATAATATACAAATAATATCAGATTTGATTCTATTATTTACGCTCGTACAGTGAGCCAAATTTAAAGGCAATTCGCCAAATTATATATTTAATAGACTTCATATATTTGCATAAGTCAAATAGATATTAGATGATGCTAACATTAACTTCTTTCTTTCTTGTTTGTGCTTGAAATATGCATCTACTTGAATTAATTAAGTAATGCTATTTCATAAACATTTTTGAAAGATTGTTGGAAATCTACGTGACACATTTGCCACCAGACATTTATGAATCTTTAGGAAATTTTCTTTGACTTGTTTGGTCACAGTTTTCTCATCTGTAAAATAAAAGGTCTAAAGTAGATAAATTGAGGGACTTTTTCTGTTATAAAATCTACATTTACCTAAAATTATAGCTTTCCTGATAAATTATGAAATAATTTGAAGTAAAACCAAAATAGATATATATATATATATTTTTTTTTTTGAGACGGAGTCTCGCACTGTCGCCCAGGCTGGAGTGCAGTGGCCGGATCTCAGCTCACTGCAAGCTCCGCCTCCCGGGTTTACGCCATTCTCCTGCCTCAGCCTCTGGAGTAGCTGGGACTACAGGCGCCCGCCACCTCTCCCGGCTAGTTTTTGTACTTTTTTAGTAGAGACGGGGTTTCACCGTGTTAGCCAGGATGGTCTCGATCTCCTGACCTTGTGATCTGCCCGTCTCGGCCTCCCAAAGTGCTGGGATTACAGGCTTGAGCCACCACGCCCGGCCTCAAAATAGTTATATTATGTGACATGACTATTTGGGTACTAAAGAAAAATAAAAAGATATTAATAAATTGAAGAGAATTGTGTTTGAATCCTGCTGTAACTTTTACAACCTCTGTGGCCTTCTCTTTAACCTTTCTGAGTCTCAGATCCCTCATATGTGAAATGGAAAAGGCAGTAAAATTTTAAATATTTTTTCCCCACTATGTAGCAAGGGTGAATATTCCCTTGGATTGCTTTCTTTTCAGTCTTATATTTCATAGGAATTTGGATTAACTTAATGAATTCATAGTATTTTAACTTGACTTAGATGTTCAATTAGCTAACTGTACAGGTAATAAACATGGCTTTGTGTTTTACACCTGAAGACTATGTGAACCTGGCAGATAAATACAGTGATTTCTCTTCTCCATTTATCAATTCATGCAAAGCTTACGCAATTAGTCCTCATTACTCTTAAAAACTCACCTATTATTATAAACCTTACTAGACCGGGCCTAAAATTATTTTTAATATTAGAATCACTAAAAGGCAACAATCTTATGCATTCTTGTTTTCATTTTTTGTATACCAGTAATAAACATCCAGGTCTTTAAATATGACATCATTAAAACACATGTACTCCTTTGTAGCTGGGGCAAATGGAAAAAGTCATCAACTCCAGAAATGAATAATTCCCAGAACTGCCAGTTTGGATAGAACGGTCATAATAAGGCAGCCCAAGGAATAGGGAGAGTATTCACAAAGGAACACCTCAGCAAGTCATTTTTTAAAAAATTTTAGTGTTATTTTAAATTTTAGTGGATGGTATATAACCCTTTTTAATTAAGTAACAGACATATAGCACCTAGTTCTTATGTTGTAAAATACTTAAAAAGTAGAGGAAGTAACAATAAAATTCAGTGCATCGCAAGTCTTTTAAAAGCTGAGCTTGACAAAAACTAGCCTAAAAGCATCTTATATATAGTCTTTAATAGTTCCCCAACGTTTCAGCAATATGGAAAGGCATATCCAGACTAGAACTTAAAATCACAACTTCTGTGTTATGCTACTTGTACCAGAAAAATGCAATAATGCCACCAAGCAAACAAACAACCCCCAAAACAACTGGAAAAATCCCTCTCAACCTATGACCTGTTTAGCTCACTCTTTATACTGAGCTAGTCCAGCCTTTGGCACTGTGTAAGAAATGGATGGTGAAAGCAAACCTAGATAACCAGGGGTGGTGAGTAAGGGGGGAGGGGGAGTAGATAATTGTCTACCTCTTGTTCCTAGGACTATTATATGCCTTCAATTAGAAACCATGTACTTTTTTGGCACTCATAATTATTTCATAGCTGTGCTCATAAAGAACTTCCATGCTTTCTTCATAGATGAGGCACTTCCAGCCATATGTTTTCTAATCATCTCTTTGAATACATTTTGATGATCTCAGGCATAACTGAGTCTTGGTGGCCATTAGTGAGTTTCAATTTTGGTTCATAAAGAGAACATCACCTTCAGTACAGAAGGGAAAACTATGGAAATCTGTGATCATGACCACACAATTCCTTATAAAATTAGATATTTCTGCTATTTTACTAGATGTTATATGGGTATTTCTGCTCTAGAATTTTTTCCTTGACTTGTTTAATAAACCTTGCTACACTAGAGTTTAATTGTAATGATGCAAAACCAAAACAAAACCCCCCAAATACTCCAAATAGTAAAGGTGCTTCATAGTCTTAATTATAAATCATATTTTTCTTCCCCCTTATCATTTCTCTGACTTGCAAGAATAATCTAATATTACGGGAATAAAGCCATAGTACAAGACTTGTTATATCACTTTGGATATTCATATTATAGGTTGGCTGGACCAGATACTGATTGTTGAATTTTCTTTTTTCTTTTTCTACCACACAAAGTAAATGCCCATTAAGCCCTTAGGGCAGAGATTCTTTACATGAGATCCTTGGAAGGGTTTAGTGGGATCTGAGAAACTTTAAGGTTTCAGGCATATTTTTGTTTGAAAAACGTGGCCATATGTTTTATTGATATTTTAAACAACATTAAAAACTTTGGTATTGGGATTTCTTGAGAATATTATGCTGTGACTAATATTTCAGGTCTCACAGGTAGCCCTTCCCAACCAAAATTCAGGATTACTGAGATACTTAAGATACTTGTATTTTTCCATTCTAGTGGTGGGAGGGAAGAGTAGGAGAGAAAGGAAAGAGCCTACATAAAGTCCAAGATAAAAACTTAGACTGTCTCTTGGAAGGTTTGAGTTTTCCTTTTGACTAAACCCCTAACAAGCTTCTAAATTTAGACCCATCAATTGACCTCTTTGGCTTGTCTCTAAACTGAGTGTGTTGGACTACATCAGCATTACACAAAGTTTGTTTATTGAAATCCTGGGGATTCTGGAAAAGTATTTCAGTGACCATCTCAAGATGAAAGCCTAGTGCAAAAAAGGTTTGGTTAGCTTGATGCACCTCCTAGCAGGAAAGGTAGATGTGGTGATGGCAGGTGAGTGCATAAATTTCCTCTTTTTTTTTTTTTTTTTGAGACCAAGTCTCACTCTTTCACCCAGGCTAGAGTACAATGGCATAATCTTGGCTCACTGCAACCTCTGCCTCCTGGGTTCAAGTGATTCTCTTGCCTCAGCCTCCCAAGTAGTTGGGATTACAGGTGCCTGCCACTACACCCAGCTAATTTTTGTGTTTTTGGTAGAGATGGGGATTCACCATGTTGGTCAGGCTGGTCTTGAACTCCTGACCTCAGGTGATCTGCCCACCTTGGCCTCCCAAAGTTCTGAGATTACAGGCGTAGGCTACCACGCTCAGCCAGATTTCCATTTTTAAGTGAGAAAATTTAAGCCATGTTAGGTGGTTCTTTTTGATTCCCATGTCATTCCTTTCTTGAAATATTGAAATTGCTCAACAATTTGAGAACATTTGACAAGTGCACTTGAATATCTTATGCTCAACAAAATAAGAACATTTTCTGTATTATATAGTAATTAGTTTATAATTATGTTTCCTCTACTAGATTGTAAGTAACTCAGAAGAAGCAATCTTTATTGGCCATTTCTAGAACCCTGAAAGTGGTTGCTCTATGGAATGAGAAAGATAAGCAAACAGAAGGTGATGAAAAATAATTTGTATACCAGTATAGAAGATGGACTAAATATTCATGAGATAGAAAAGAGATAAGCAGAACTATCAGGGTTATCACGCAAAATAGTTCGTGAAGCAGTATGGAAAGTTTGGGTTAAACTAGAGAGACATTTAGGAAGTAGAATGTTTAGGACTTTGTGGCTCTTTATGAGAAATACAAGAGGGAGGAGTCTAAAATAACTTTCAGATTTCTACATTGGAGTCTCCTTGGGGAGGAAATGCAGAAGGAGGAGCAATTAGAAGGTAATGATTTGGTAAATTTTGGTCATGCTACTATAGGCACCAAGTCATGCGGTGATTTGGGGCCTTTGGGTATACTTGGTGATTTGAGATGCAAATATGCATTTATTTCTGTGAGCACCGGGCGACAAAGCTTGAAAAACATTTGTTAAAAAGGTATATATAAAATATTCAAGTGCAGTTGTCAACAAAGTAGTTGTTCTGGATCTAGGATACACATTTAGAAGTCAGGAAAAGACATTCAGCTGCACACACTGATTTGAGAGCTGCCAGGGCAGGTGTTAGTTGAAGGCAGGTGAGTGGGTGAGATTAGGTAAAGAAAAAGTGAGAAGGAAAGAAATGCTAGAGGAATACCAATACTAAGCAACAGACAGAGTAAAAGAGGTAGAAAAACAAATGAAAAAGGTGTACTGAAATCCAAGGGAGAAGACCAAGCTTGTCAGAAACTTAATTGTGTTTAGTACTTTGCTTGCTTTCATGCCAAGAAAATTATAAAGATTCAAGCTTTCCCTGTAGGGACTTCTCATGAAGGACCAAAATGACCTGTTTGGTCTCATGAAGGATCAAAAAGACATTAATCAGAGTAAGAATAAACATAAAAAGCAGAAATGGCACGGTAATTTGGCACAAAGGGGTAGTGAGCTGGATAAAGCACATATTTAGGTAAAGAAGGCAAGGACGTGAGGTGAAGTGGGAGGTGCAAGAAGGAATAACAAAATGAAGTTGTCAGCTCTCCTCTGATCATTGTGAGAACTCTGTTAGGAGAGTTAAAGTATCCTCAGTGATTTACAGAAGAAATACATAAAATCCCTGAAGGAGTTGAGATGATCTACCCTCCTTTCTGGTGGCACAAAGCATGTAAGCATCCAGGGAAATAAATTAGATAAAGTGAGATGATTGATTTTGAAAATGTTAAAAAAAATATTAGTAGCACACTTTAAAATGTAAAGTACAACCTCAGAAGAGTAGAAGTAGAAAGAAAAAAAAGTTATATTTTCAAATAAACACTTCCATTTATAACAATTGAACAACTCTATACTGTAAAATAGCAACTGGAGTGGTCTAATCAACACCTGGGAAGAAACGAATGAAATAAATGAGCCAGTGGTGTACAGAAGGGAGATTACATTTATATGCATCTTATGAACCTGAAAACTGGAAGAGAATTTCAAATTCAGAGAAAAGAAAACTTTGCTTGCCTAAACAGGAATGTTATTTTGCCAGATATATTGACTGAGCTGAATCTAATGAGTTGTTGTGTCAATGCAAAATAAACCCCAAACCTAACCTAGGAGTCTTTCATTCTAAAAATGATTAGCTCAGAGAACCATGTTGGTTGTGAAATAAGAGATTATTTGATTTGTGTGACATATAAAACACCCATTTACTATATAAAATAAAGTGTGCATTGATTTGTGGTGGGGATAAAAGTTGAGAAAACTAATGTTTAGTTTCTAATTTTTCTAAACAAGATTAACATTTGCCTACCAAGTATCTATATAAAGTAAAAAAAAAACAAACAAACAAACAAACAAAAAAAACCTCTTAATTCTAGAAGTATTTTGTTACTTGAAGCATTTGCAAAATAAACTTAGGGAAATAAATATGCAACATGCTTTTACTATAACTAAGAGGTTTCAGGTAACATAAATGCTTGTGGAATAAATTAACATACCATAAAATCACAGACTGCGTGAGTGTGTATAACACATACATGCAATAACTCATTAATAGACTCATGATTTAAGTTATTTGAATGCTCACAGCTACTTATCTCAAAATACTCAAAGATTTAGGGCTATGTGATTTCCCACTGAAGCTGGTTGAATAGAATTCCCCCAAAATTTGTATGTGCAAGGAAACTGAGAATGTGAACTTATTTGTAAATAGGATCTTCTCAGATATTAGTGAAATTCAGATGGGATTATACTGGATTAGAAGAGGGCCAAAATCTAATGATAGATGTCTCTATAAAATGAAAAACAAAACAAAAAACATGAGCAACATTCAGATCCAACACAGAGACACAGAGAAGTCCAGGTTATAATAGAGGAAGAGATTGGAATGACACAGCTACACGTCAAGGAACAGCAGAGACTACTGGAAGCCACTCAAAGCTATGAAGAAGCAAGAAAGGATTCTTTCCTAGAAGCTTAAAAGGGTGCATGGCCCTGCAAGCAACTTTACTTTGGACTTCAGTCTCAGAACTTTGAGAGAATAATTTCTCTTGTTTAAGCAACCCAATTTGTTATAGCAGCCCTAGGAAACTCATATGCCCCACTTTTTAGAAAAAAAAAATTAACGTATGTTTATTTAAGTACCATTTATTTAAGAATCTGGCTTTTAATAAACTTATTGTTCATGATGCCAAAAATTGAGTGCTCAAGGTCATCTGGTAAGTCTGTGTCATAACTGGAACCCAAGACCAAGACCTATTTGGAGTCTTTGCTGTAGTCACTGTCTCCAGATGCCTCTAACTTTATGAGGATAATTCTATAGAAAAATGACTCCGTAAATTTTGCTGTTGGTCAGTGGAAGCTGGCAAAGTGCTGGTGCTGATGGTTTTTGTGATTAGAATGCAGGGCAAACAGCCTTACACTCTGGCTTATAAAACAAGCTAAAATGTCGCCTGCTTCCTCACCTCATCATTTCTAGAATGGTACTTGTCTTTCAAGCCACAAAACAGTGCTGTTGTCAAGGCCATAAAAAGTATTATATAATTCTGTCCGCCATCTTTCAAGGTGGGCTGGCAAAACAGAGGACCACAGACAGAAAAATGGAGTAATAAAGTTTAAATAGTAGGCAATAATATTAATCTGCTGTGCTGCAGTGCCGATTAAGAGATTGAACCAACTCCCTGCAGTCCTAATTGGATTTTCCTGTGTTTTCTTCAACCCTTAGGGCTTTACCCTGATAAATCCTATTTTTTCTTGCCATTTATTCTCCATGAATGACTCTATGTAATGGAATTATCTGTAAAAACATACAAATGCTTGTATTGCTATAGAATTCCTTTTGTGGCTCTCTTTGCAGATTGCAGACATGTTGCTTTCTAAAAGGCAAGTAATTAATACACTGAATTGCTGGGCTAATTGCTGTCTACATATTTCATATGCATAATAAGATATAAGGCTATAATTCAGGTACAGGGAAAGCACAACCATTTGTTAAGTAATGCCCTAGAAAACTACATTATGTTAGGATTCAAAAAATGGATCTACACACTGTTTGGCATAATGTCTGAGGTAATCAATGTAAAAATGAAAGAGGAATAAAGTTTTATACATGCACACATCAGGTGTATTTCTGAAATATGTAAGGTAATTTTCACATGCTCAATTCACTATTATTTTTGAAATAATATCACCTTGGTCTATATTTGTCTTCAAGTATGTGTGTGTAGCCAAAGTATACCTTTGTTAGGAAATGTTGCACATAAGGATGTAATTGCTGTTTGTTTATGATTCCAATAACAACCATGTTAGCTCTAGTTATAAAATGTTAATTATGTATCTCTAGGCCTATACCAGAGTGTATGAAACAGTCCTAATAGGTTCACTTCTGTAGGAAATCTCCATACTGATTTAGAACCAAAATTTTGATTTTGTTGGTCTACTCAGTTTGTCTGATTTCATCACAGAACTAGTGATTCTGCCACTTTGCTTTGTTATGTTTTTAGTTTTGCCTTTGTCTAGCACCATCCTTGA
Organism: Piliocolobus tephrosceles; assembly: GCF_002776525.5. Taxonomy (NCBI): domain Eukaryota; kingdom Metazoa; phylum Chordata; class Mammalia; order Primates; family Cercopithecidae; genus Piliocolobus; species Piliocolobus tephrosceles. Next base: position 112,941,446 of record NC_045435.1, read on the forward strand.
AACTATCTAGACTTTCCTACGAGAATCTGCTCACACAGTCCCAAACTCATCCAGGTGCTCAAACTTTCTGCTTTGGACTCTCAGGGCAAGGTCTCTGTTTTCCGGTTTTTGTTATCTTGCTCTTTAGACTTTGTGGACACTTTTGTCCTGATTGCCAGAGCCTTATATCACCTCCCTGCCTGGTCCTGTCCCACTACAGTGTTCATCATATTGTCTAACTTATTTTTTCTGCTGCCTTCCCAACAGCTTCTCTCTGTCTGACACCTGCTGGTTGCTCTTCTGTACTAATGCTGACATCTGGAAAAACTGAACAGCAGCCAGCAATCTTGCTTATTTTCTGATGGCGTATCTTGCTTCTGTTTCCTATTTTACTTGAAGCAAACATTCCCTGACCATTTTGGTCTTTGCTTTCAGCTCTGACTAGTGATTTCTAACCATTCACATCAAAAAACGTTTATGGAACATCTGATTTGTGCCAAGGCATTGGACTATGGGGGATACAACAGTGAATACACACCAACCTGCTTTCAAGGAACTGATTATCTGTCCAGCGATAGATCTATTTTGTTGTACTCCTACTATGTACCAAGCAGTTTACACTTGTTTCATAGCTGCAGTTCTCTAAGCTTAGCAGGTAATCATCTGGAATGTATGCTAATATGTCAGAGGTCTAGGCCTCATTACAGATTTATCAATCAGATCTTTAGCTCTGGGGTCTAGTAATCTGCCTTAGCAAGCAACCCCTGTGATTATGTCATTGATGGCCCGAGGACCATGCCTTGAAGAATACTGTCTAACAGCAACTCAGTGGAGCAGATTTAATAAACCACAATTTCCAGATTAAGATACTGAAGACTGGAACGTTATGTAACTTTCCCCACTGAAGAGTGGAAGAAGCAGGATTCAAACCCAGTCTATGTGGCTTGAAAATCCTTGCCATTCCCACTTTACCACTTCAGAGAACCTTTTAGCTGTATCTTCCATGGGTTCCTGGTTCCCACTCCAGGGTGGTCTCCCAGATAAACTGTACATACTTATAGTACCAGCTGGTACTATTGACATCATTTGCCAGAATTTCAGAAAACAGGAAACCATTTTTTGGATATCTTGACAAGTTGCCTGAAATATACTTGGATATTTTGTCCTTATTTTAAAATGAGGAAAGATTGAATATGAACAAATATGGTAGAAAATGATCTAGGTCATAATGAATCACCAGCTGAACAGAAACCAGGACTGTTCTGTCAGAACTAGAGCATCATCTCAATCTCAATAAATGGCAATAACAGCCCTGAGGCAATCCTCCCACTTTAGGAAACTCAAGAAATGCTCCCAAACAATAGAAAATGGGCTACTGTCAGCTGGATCCCTGAACAGAGCGGGAAACATGGAGAATGTCAAGAGCCAAGAAAGCAAAATTACAATGAAGCTCATGAAGGGAAAGATAGCTTCACAAATATAGCTTGCTTATCTGATATTAGGCTTAACAAACAAGGCCTCAATTATGCTGTTCTGATGCAATTTTCCAGAGAGGGGTCTCACTTTAAAGGGTCACTTTAGCCCTCATATAAGAGAGTCTCAAAGAAGAGGATTCCTTGTCTTGAAAAGGGTCTGCTGCATGGACCTTAACTATAATACCATTATGATGTGAGGTTCCTAAGGTTGTAAGAGCTATTTATTGAAAAAGCAACTATCAGTTTGTGCTGAGAAGCAAAGAATAAGAATATTTGTGGTGGGAAAGATTATTGGGTAAATCAAGAAATATTTATGACTGAGTGAAGTAAGGCATCATTTTACTTCAACCCTTTCTGATAATCTCCTTCCAATTCCTTAACCTCACTGAAGAAAAGATGATGCAGCAATACTGGAAAACAAAAAAAAAAAAATTGTACCGATAATGTTTTTATTGTCTGTCTTAAATCCTCCCTACTGCAATTTTACCGTATTACTCTTGGGAAGGTAAAGGGTAGTCAATGAATGGTATTAGTCATAGTTTTCTTAGTAAGCTATAATCCCCCAGTGGCAAATTCTATTACCATGAATACTTTCATTTTAACCTTGCTTGATTATTTAAAGGGAACTTAAGTGGTATGGATTCAACTTGTCTAAAGCATTAATTTTTCCCATGAAAAAGCTGGTATAAGCCATAAAAGAGCTGTGACTGGGCCAAAGACAATTTTCTAAGGAAATTATTCATCGACTTAATTTACTTTAAACTGCAAAACTCTACTTCTAAAGTTCATTTATTTTCTGGCTCAGGCAAGCTTATGAATTAGGTGAAGTTTGCCTTCTTTATCACCCTCACTACTTTTTCTGGCGTATTCTTTTGGTGCTCACCTCCAATATCTAATGTATGTATATAGTCCTCTGTTTGACCAAGAATTATCTGTTTTCACACCTTACTTAAGCCTGCCATATTGACTTCATTCTAGGTGCCTTCACCCTACTCTCTGTCTCTCTCATCCTGCCCCTACACTTCATCAAAACTGTTTCCCTCCGAAAGATAAGTTGAAGTTCTAACACTCACATTAGGGACTGAATTTCATGTCCCCCGCAAAGTGGAGCTTTCGGGAGGTAATTATGTCATGAAAGTGGGCCTTCGTGAAGGGGATTAGAGCTCTTATAAAAGGGATTGCACAGAGAGGTCTCATGGGATTTTTCTGCCATGTGAGGATACAATAAGTCAGTAGTCTGCAACCTGATGGAGGGTTCTCACCAGAACCCGATCATGTTGGTCCCCTTATCTTGGACTTTCAGTCTCTAGCACTGTGCGAAATAAATTTCTGTCACTTATGAGCTGCCCAGTCTATGGTATTCTGTTAGGGCAGGCTGGCTGATTAGGACAGCTCATTACTATAGATTATGTTTTCATTTGGAAATACGGTCTTTGCAGATGCAATCAGTTAACATGAGATCAGACTGGATTAGAATGGGCAATAAATGTAGCATGACAATGTAGCACGTGGTCCTTATAAAAAGAGAAGATTTATTGATGCGTAAGGGAAGAACCCCATGTGACATCAGAGGCAGCGATTGGAGTTATGCTGTTACAAGCTGAAAAACACCTGCAACTACCAGAACCGGAAAAGGGAAGAAAGAGCCTTATCTAGGGGTTTTGGAAGAAACATGACCTGCCAACACCTTATTTTTAGATGTCTAACTGCTAGACCTATGATATATGAAATTTTCATTGTTTTAAGCAGCAAAGTTTGTGGTACTTTGTTGCAGCAGCCCTAGGAAACTAGCACAGAGACTAACTTGTTAAATGTTATTTCTGAATAACTTACATATGTCTACTATAATAAGGCCTTCAGTAGACAATGACATGGCAGAAGCAATACCACTAATGTGACTCAGGTAACTGACAGGTCAATGGGAAAGGTGTTTTGAGATGGAAAGGGATCTGGGGCAGTCATCTGGGACAATTTCACATGACAGGTCCTGATTCCAGGGTTTTCTGAGCTGACCTAGCATTACAACCTGACATCTAAACTATCCTGTTTGGAACTTCACTTCCTAAGTAATACAAAGACGGAAAGGAACATGGCAAAGGAGGTAGTTATTGGTTGAGAGTCGAGGGTATCTCTCACTCTGGTAGATACTTGCTCTTGTCCTGCATTTTTGCTCCTCATACAGTCTTTTCTATTTCAGAAAGGGGCATGTCTATCTACTCAGTTGCCCAAGACCAACACAACTGAAAGATGGGAAAAACTGAGTTTCTTCCCCTTGAATCTTCAGCACCTTGCATAGTTCATGGTACATACTATGTGTTCAAAAGCTATTTGAAAGAAAGAGTGAAATAGTAATTGATTCATAAAGCCTGAACTGGCTTATCCTCATGACAAGAAGTCATCATACATTGTAATTTCATGGGTTGTTTTCTAGGGAGTCCTATGTCCCTCTACTTGTCTCTCTCACCCATTCTGTGAAGCCTTCTTTGCTTTTACAATGAAAACCCATTTGTGAGGATAAGATGTACAGAGGGCGATGCTAAAGAGTCAGTGGAAGGAGTCCAGATCCTGGCCTCAGGTTAGCTACTAATGTGACACCCAAATTTGTAAAGTGCACAATTTAACAGGAATTATTAAAGAACACAGTAATGCAATTGAAAGTGGATTGGAAATCCAGTAAAATTGGATTTCTAATCTCTGTACTGCCAATAACCTACCCCTTGGGTTGTCATGAATCTCTTTTGGGTCACAGTTTCCTCCTCTGAATATTAAGAAGATTTGACTGTTGGAAAGGGAGCAAGTATAAAGCCATTTGGCTCTGTGGGGAGAGGAGGTTTAGGAGGTAAAAGGAATGGAGAGAGGAAGGTTGTCCCACTGGGAGGCTGCAGTAGAAAAGATAAAATCACCATTTTATTTGGAGCCAGTGATGAGTGTAGAAATAGTTTTCTCTTACTGTCCTCAAATATATTCATTGGCAACACACTGCCCTTCTGTTAGATTTCCACAGTTTTCTGCGACCTACATTTGCTGTGATGTTTTACTGACTCGTTCATTTGAATTAGCTGCTTTTTTTGCATGCCTCCAAATGCCATTATGAATCACTGAAGCTCAAGACCATCTATCACAGTTACAAGGCATATAAAAGATGACAATCATCACTCGAATATCTTCTCTCCGCCTGAAACAAAATTTTCTCAATACAAAATAAATACTTTCCCTCCTGCTGGATTAGTTAAGATTTACACTTCTAATATGCAAATACTCCCTAAAGTTTCAGATGAAGGGAAGCATTCAGTGTCTCAGCTCAATAATAGGCAGGAGGGATAATTTTAAATAGATGTTTCTGCTTTGAGGCTTACCCACAGGCTTTTGAAAGTGTCACATTTTTGTTAGTGAGACAGCAAGTGGCACTCTGTGTGCTCAAATATTTCTCCAAGAAGTTCTCAATTTATGTCTTGAGCATACCAGAGGCCTATATGATAGTAGTTAAATCTAAACACCATTTGTGTCTTAGATTAAATATAAATTGCAGTGTAAGATTATTGAATGTCTGAACTGAATGAAACCCAAGAAATAATTAAGTCAGAGGGGGTGATCTGAAAATCGAAGTTTAGGTAACTCAACCGAGAAAAACTCCCAGTTAATAGTAGGTGGACTTGATATTCAGAAATTTTGACTTTGTCAATTCCCTGACAGTTTCTAATTATTTAAATGATTAAATAAGTGTGGCAGAAACTGTTCATTGTCACTGAATACCCATTTTTCCCTTCTTTTACAGATTTTATTCTGGGTAGCAATAATGTAACTAACCAAACAAATTACATTGTTTCAGGTAAATTTTAGACAATTACCTATAAGTGTAAGTTTTTGGTGGAATGTCCTAAGAACCAGCATCTTGGACAATAAGATAGCCTTGAAGAAGGAACTCAGGGTAGGGATATGGAATGCTGGGTCCCTAATGACCACCAATACTGACCATTTGTGAACCCCTTTTACTTTAGAGACTATGATTAGCTATTTTAAAAGTCACTTTTACTCAGCTTTCTATACTATAATATGGCAAATTTTAACTGCACACAGATTATTGCCATAGTTAAAAACAAACAAAGCCCAGAAGTCTCTCTAAAAACTAAGTAACTGAATATTTTGGTACCTACCATCATGGATAACCAAAAAAAGTCACCAAGAGGACTTGTGAGTATGGGTCCATTCTTAAAGGTATAAGCATTATTTCAGAAGGCAACACGAAAATATGTGCCTATAAATAGGTAAAGCACTTATTAACATATTTAATAGGGAACACTGTTGTTGCATGAGCAAAGAAGGCTAAGAATTCACTAGTAATTGCTTCTATAAGCTAGTTTCACTATAATTTACTCAGCATTTCAGAAAAGCTAATGAAAATCCAGGAAATTGATTGAATAATTCAGAAACTCAATACACAGCAAACATGATTCTGAAGAAACAATAAAAATAGTGGAAAAATTTAAATTCTGAGAACGTAACGGATATTGCTTAATTTCATTTCTGATAATCGCTGATTTCTGTTGCAAAATTGCAACACAATTTATAGTATTGGCTGTAGTTTTGTATCTTTTAAAATTCCAGACATTAAAAAGATACAAAACTACAGCTAATATCCTCAGAGTAACATTTAAAAACCCCTTGCAGTAACTCAAAATTCTTTGAGTAACATTGTCATAAGTGATTTATTTTCAAAGTGCTAAAAAAGCATGTCACATATATTATTATGTTAATATTTGGGAGAAAAAAGCCCTTTAAGACTAATAATTATAAATTAAATATGATAAAATAGAATTATGAAACCAGTGTTTTATCCCTAATCTTAAATCCAAGGAAGATAAACACTATGAATCATCTACAAATGTAATGGTTTTCAAAAGTAAATTATAACGTTAAAATAATTCAGTAATTTAAATTTTTCTTTTAATCCAGTAAATCTTCTTTTAGACTTTATTCCAAAATATTAATAATTTTTCTAAAAGAAAAATTATTCAAAACTTGGAAAGCAAGGGAATGAATGCAGTTCTCTTCAACATAATTGTTTTTACAGGTTTTTCTATGGATTAAAAAGTTATCTAAAAGAATGCAAAGTGCAGACACTGTAATGTTACATCTTAACTAGTAGATTTCTGCCTGGTAGAAAAGAATAACCCAAAGATTATTGTTTTATGATTATATGGGATATTAAATAGTTTTACTTCTTATTACTTATTATTATTACTTATTGCTTACTATTATTATTTCAACATTGTTTGATTGATTGATTATACATCTCCGTTCCTCATATATTTCCTTGAAGCAGTCTTAGAATCATGATTTATTTAATAATAAGTTGAATGAAACATTTGACATGTGTTTATCTTAAATTTCAAGGAAAGTCCTATTTTTAATTTTCAGAAAATTACACTCTAACAAAACAATTGACAATGGATATGGACAACTATTATAGCAGAATTTATTAGTACCCAAAATTGCCCACAACTGAAATGGTACCGTACGCTCCAAAATTTAAACCATAGTTATTTTGAAAGAAGGAAACATAGTAATTATTTTCATAATGCTTCTTGTGATAGGCAGAACCAAGGCCTCTGATGATGTCCACATCCTAATCCTCAGATTTTGTGAATATGCTTCCATATGTGGCAAAGGGGAATTAAAGTTGCATATAGAATTAAGATGGTTAATTAACTGACTTTTAAATAAGGATATTATCCTGGATTATCCAGGTGGGTCTAATGTAATCACGGGGGCCTTTTAAGTGTCAAAGAGAAAGGCAGAAGAGAAGGTCAGAGCGGTATAATATGAAAAGGACCTGACCAGCCTTGCAGCATTTAAAGATGGAAGAAGAGGTCATAAACCAAGGATTGTAGGTAGCTGCTAGAAGATGCAGGAGGCAAAGAAATGGATTCCCCTTCAGGAAGGAACACAGCTTTGTTGATGCCTCATTTTAATCTAATGGAACCAGTGTCAGACTTCTGACATGTGCAATTGTAATAAAATAACTTTGTCTTGTTTTAATCCATTATATTTGCAGTAACTTACTGTAGCAGCTATAGAAAACTAATAAACATCTCTGTATGTTGATAATGACAGGGATACATTCTGAGAGATGCATCCTTAGGTGATTTGATCATTGTGCAAACATCATGGGATACACTTACACAAACCTAAATGATACAGTCTAGCATGTTACTGTACTGAATACTGCATGCAACTGTAATACACTGGTAAGTATTTGTGTATCTAAACCTCAAAAAAGTGCAGTTAAAAAGAATGTGTTATAATCTTATGGGACCACCCTCATATACATCCTCTATCCTGTTGCTCTGGCATTGATAAAATGTCATTATGTGGCATGTAATTGTATTTTTTTTAACTGCTACTTGATATAAAGCTAGGAAGAAAGTACAGTTTAGAGTCCCAAGCACTGAAGCTGAGAGCTGGTAGGGAGAAGAAAAACAGTAGAAAGACTTTGGATCTATCTCTGTTCTGCCAATTATTAATAAAGAGACTGAGGATCTTGTTTTCTTTGGGCCTCAAGCTTTTTGCAGCTTTTAAATTCTGTGACATTCCAGGGCCTCAGAAAATCTAGTCATCATGGAAAATATGCAGTCCTGTTCCACCCCCTGCCACCATTACCAACACCAGTTGCCTCCATTAATCTGGCCTACTATACTCTTTGAAGGGCATATTCATTTATTCAAAAATCCTTGTTGTACAAATATTGTGTACCAGATACACCTGAAAGTGCTGGAACTACATCAGAGAATAATATAGACAACAGCCTTCATCCCATGTATCTTTCGCAATGGGGAGACACAAATACACTGAGAACAAATAAGAAAGAAAGTGTGCTAAATTCAGATAGTGATAAGTGATATGAAAACTTTCAAACAAGGGGATGTGACAAATAAAAACTGATCCTCGAGAGTGAGGATGGAGTTGGAGGATATAGATGATGTGAATTTTATGGAAAAGCTATATGAATTCAGACTTACATGTTAAGGGGAACCTATAATGTGATGATTTGGGGTAAGAACTTTCCAGGAAAAGGCATCAAAACATCTATAAGATAAAAATGATCTTGGTGTGCCTTGAAAGAAAGATAATGCCAAGGTGCCCAGGACATTGTGGTTTGGATGAGGGTGATAGAAGATGCAGGTTGACAGGTAGATAAACAGCCAGGCGTGGTGGCTCACACCTGTAATCGCAGCACCTTTGGAGGTCGAGGCGGGAGCATCACAAGGCCAGGAGTTTGAGAGCAGCCTGGCCAACATGGCGAAACCAGGTCCCTACCAAAAATACAAAAATTAGCCGGGTGTGGTGGCAGGCACCTGTAACCCCAACTACTTGGGAGGCTGAGGCAGGAGAATTGCTTGAAACTGGTAGGTGGAGGTTGCAGTGAGCCGAGATTGCACCACTACACCACTCCAGCCTGTGTGAGAAGAGCAAGACTCCATCTCAAAAAAAAAGAAAGGTGGATAGACAGCAGTGGGCATGTATGTACCAGTGTGGTGAACATCATCCTTTCTCAAGTGACAATATAAGTCTACTCCAATAAATACATGTTCTCATCTGACCTAACAACTTTGTTAGGCATTTACCTGCAGGGATTTGTTTGCCACTGTGTGATGGAGATATCCACTGGAAAATATGGGATGAATATTATTTTTATGCTAATGAGTACTGACAAACAACAAAGTCTGTGATGCTCTATATACTGATCTGAAGTGTATATAAAGCATAGTGATAAAGTACAATAAGGAAGAAATACAGTTATAGTGCAGTCAGAAGGAAGGCTGGAGGTATGTTTTAACAAATCAAAACAAAAGCAGCAATACTTAAGTGGAAAACACAGAATTAGGCCAGGCACGGTGGTTCACACTTGTAATCCCAGCACTTTGGGAGGCTGAAGTGGGTGAATTGTTCGAGTTCAGCAGGTTGAGACCAGCCTGGGCAACATGGCAAAACTCTGTTTCTATTTAAAAAATACAAAAATTAGCTGGGCCCAGTGGCATGTTGCTATAGTCCCAGCTACTCGGGAGGCTGAGGTGGGAGGATGTTGAGCCTGGGAGGCAGAGGTTGCAGTGAGCCTAGACCATGCCACTACACTCCAGCCCGGGCGACAGAGCCAGACCTTGTCTAAACAAAGAAACAACAACAACAAAAAAGGAAAACAAAAGAAAATAAAATACAGAATTACCACCTGCCTGTATCACCACGTTATACACATTGCTCCCTGCAACATATAATACTAAACACCCTCACAAAGGAATAAAAAGATAAACATTTAGTTCTTTTAGGTCTGCTGATGATATCCTTTGGACCTTTGCTGATTGAATTGAGGTTCTAGACATTGTGTTTACCTTCTGGGCCTCATGATTGATAAATTATTGTTCTCCTTTCCTCCCCACACCCATAATGGCGTTATCTTGCAATAATTGTACCTCTTTGAAGGCAACATATAAGTAGGCTGTCAGATTTATAAATACAAGCTACTTAGGCCAGCTATGTACCAGTAATATTAGACAGTATTAGAAAATTCCAATGAGAATCTGCCCTATATCTGACCCTAGACTTAGCTTTCTAAAGTAATGGTGATCAGATCTAAATTGGGTGTTTGGAAGGGGGTCATGTCGGCTGCAATAATGATGAATCATTTACCTTCACCTACCATTTGAGTGACCACCTGCTGTTTTATCTTCTTATCTGAATAAACTTATTATTAAGTTACAGTAACAAATCAGATTATCCTCACCCTTGTTCTTTGCTTTGCAGATTTGATATATCCTTTCTTAAGTGAAATAAAAGTTTGACCTAATCTAATTCAACCATATCTCACTACCTCCCTCAGATGATTCTCTGTTTGAATTGAGAATGTAAAGTCAGACTGCTGCTTTCCTTTGGGTGGTCACGCAGGAAGCATAGAATTGGAAATGAATGATATTTTCATGACCTGGAAATAATGGAGAGCAGATGCCTATTTTGTATCTTTCACTTATGTCCCCAAAAGGCATTCTTAAGGAGTCTCTGTTAAAATAAATGGGTTTGCTTTTTGCTAAAGCTTTGTTTTATAATGTGTCAAGGGGTTTGAAAAATACAGGGAGTATTCAAAGAAAGCAAACCAAATACATGCAGTGTTTGCATTATTTACCAATTAGAACTTGGCAAGCAGTTCTAGTTTGCATGTATTTCAATTAAGAGAAATTCATTTGTACATCTCTAACAAGAATATTAATTCAAGTTTTACTGAAGGCCTAGAATGTGCAAATCTCTGTGCTTGACACCATGAGGGGTTGAAAGAGGAATAAGAGATTGTTGTTTGTTGAGACAGCAAGACACACAAACAAAAAAGTATTAATAGCTATGAAAAGGTACAAGCAAATATCTTTGGGGACAATTGTCTCTGACTGTCTTACTTGAAGAATGAGATAAGGAAAATATCCTAGAGTACAAAATATTACTATAGTGGAAATGTCTCGTAGCCTGTGGCCTCTGTATATAGAAGCCACATACATTTTGACTATCATAAAGTCCATTCAGTTCACACATTTGGCTTGGCAATATAACATGAATCAATTTCTTTGTAATGAAAAACATTCATTTTATTTTGAATTGAGCTGAGAATAAATCTGCAATCTGTCTGTATCTTAGTATGGGTGCATTCATCTGATAGAAATGTATTGAGTGCCTACTTTATGCCAAGTCCTGCACCTGTGGCTAAAGAACCTGTTAGGGTCTTATTCTGTGTAGGATCTGGGCAAGGCCATTACACCAGAAGATATAATGGGGAGAGAGTGGTATACCAACCAAGCATGTTATCATTACTCATTATTGCACTTTTTGTTTCCAATGCTTGCCATTCTTTTTTTCTTTTTTTTTCATGAATGGGCTAAACAAAAAAAAAAAAACATGGTATAAAACACCTCCAAACTTAAGTACCATTCAGTTTCAAAATCTCACCACTCTGGTAGAAGAAGAACAAGAAAGGGAACTTTGAACATTCTTTCACTTCTCCCACAAGTCAACTGTCAGTCTCTGTGGCTGGGCGGGGTTGTTTTATTCATTGTGGATCTTTGATTGATGTGTGTGTTTCCATGGTAATCCTGAGACCAGTCCAGGGGGAATAAGGCAAGTATGCAGGATATTATACTTCAAACTTGCAACCAGAAGTACCTACTCTTGAACCCAAGAGGCTCACTCCAATCGAGAGCCTTGTCTATATTTTGCCTGACCCTGTGCTGGGTTTTGCTGGGCAAACAAAGGCACACCCTTGCTTCCAAGAGTCTATCAGTTTCACAATGACAGGAACACATGGTGCTCCCTAGGTAATAATGCTCTTTTCCCCGTTCCACACAGGTCTTCAGAATACCAGTTATGCTGGGAAGCACGGCAAACTGTTCTCATCAGAGAAGAACTTATCATACATTATTTTACTGGTAGCTGAAAAGCAAGCCCAGGGAGACTCTGAGAGGTAACTTCTATAGAGCACTGATAGGTTTGCAAAGCAGTTTAAAATGAACAGCAGTGGGGGCTGAGTGTAGGACACAGGCCCTCATTCCTTGTCTTGATTGGGGGCCTTGGCGGACAGCAGGGATGAGAGGTCTTGAGCAAATGAGGGGGGAGACCTATGAACCCACTAGTGTACTATGAGGTAAAAGATAAAAAGGTGCTCTAGCTAAAACAAAATTCAGTTTTGCCAAGGATCGGTCTGCTTCCAAGGTGCCAGATGTTGCCTCCTTGACCTTGGTGGCTTGAAGTTGGTGTGATCCTTGAGCCCAGTATCTGCTTTCTCCCCTGTCACTGCATGCAGAGGAGACCAAGTGAAGAAAGGAACACAATGCCTCCTCAGGGATTTTGGAGGTACCTGCTTAGGAGATTATCTGTGATTATTTTGAAAATACATGCTGCATTTTGTTGATCTAAAATTAGAGTCCATGTTCTTATTTGCTGATTTGAAACAAATGTTGTCATCAGGAGATTTTTGCCAGATTCATCTGGACTTTGATATTAATAACTGAAGTATTTTCTCAGTTGCTAAGTTTGATTTTGGGTTCTACAGTGAACAAATTAATCACATAATTTTCATGTCTACTTCATCTATGTTGATTAAAATATTTAATACAAATAATCGTGGCCCATTGCCTACTGAGTTCTGCTTGCTGGGCACTGAATTGAAGCACTTAACATGTAGTTATTTCAGTGATACTCATGAGAATCCTATAAGGTTGAACTTAGCAGTTCTGGGACATGTGCTTAAAAATAGGCTTTCTCTAGTATATATTGTGGAAACATATTAAAATAAAAAAGGTATACATTTTCTAATCAGAATTTAAGTGCCACTGCATTTCCTATTTAATATATACAAATCAATTATCTGTCTAGGTATTTTCTTTTCAGATGCAAAAACACAGAAATTAGATAAGGGACATATTTACAGGTGATTTAGTTCATTTTTGCTATTGTAAAGCTTCACTTACAAACACCTACATTAACACAATTTAAAAATATGTACAAAAGACCAACACATATACAGATACTATGACAACAACATCATTGGAAAGTCCTAAAGAATTGAAAACCTTAAAAATTACAATATGCATATTCTTTTCAGTAATAACAATCATTACTTTATTTTTAAATGTTAACTAAAATTAAAACTTATTTTATATTACATTTGGAGAGTTTTATGTACTAATTATAAAAGAAGTGCTGAAGTAAGAGTGAGTAATGAAAATCTAAACATCTCCATTTTCTTTTTGAAAATTGCAATGTTATAATATTTAACTTTAACCTCAAGCTAATTGTATTCTAAAAACAGAATATGATATAATCAATGCTAAATCTTCAAGTGTTTTGTTTTGACTATCTTAACTTTCTTAAGAGGAAACTTCAGTGGATTCCCAAGAGTAGAAAAACCACAATGTATTTTCATGTTACACAGATATTAGTTGAACATATAAAAATATTTTTTTAATTTTGAATCATATTCAAATTAATAAAAGTGCCACAATAGTTTGCTAACTATTTTGTGTTCAGTACAGTTACATAATTTCTGGATCAAGAGACTTCATGATCCTGTGATCATGTGACTAGTTTTCTATGTTCTATTTCTGCCAACTCATTGATGCCTATTACATTTAAATCCTTCTTTAATAAGCCCCTGCAAACTAGGATATGATAACTGGAAATGAGCAATCCAAAAGGATTTTCAGGTGACATCTAAAAAAAAACCTGTTTGAAGTTTAGTTAATACGCATTTTAATGTTTTACTTGCCTAGAAATTCAAAAGTTGAGAAGTTGTGGTAGGTAATATACTAAGCTGTTTTAGAGATGAAAGAGTATCCATCTTAACGATCAAACTTTTCATTTGTGAAGTTTTTCTAGTGCATTAGTCATGGAAAGACCACAATCTTCTATAATTTACCATGCATAGATACAAATCCTGCTAATCAGATTACATTTTTGCTTCTTCATGAGCTTATGCTGTCTCAAGACTTTCACCCCAAACTTTATTATCAAAAAACCCCAACCTTATGTTTAGTGGAGCAAATACCAACAGAATCTGACACACTCCACTGAGAACACATAGGACTTCAGTTAACATCCATGGATGAGTTTATCCTATGCACTAATCCAGTGGCTTATCGGCTGGAACATTCAATGAATATTTCTTTACATCAGTGGAAACACAATTAATCCATGCTTTTGCTTAATCACATTTTAGGTTAAATTTTTTTTGATATACAAAGAATATTTCTTCCTCTGGAAACAAGTTTAGAGTGTTGTACAATGTTAAAATCTATTCTGCTTAATTGTCCTTAAAGAACAACAAAATTGCTCTGGAATTAGAAGTTATCAAGAAAATACTTGAGGTAATAATAGGTCAATTTTGTAAAATTTTAAAAAAACAAAACAAAAAGCCCTACTGCTCTAAAAGAAACATTAGAGATTTGGAGAAAAACACATATTTCATTAAAAATCACCATCTGATTTAATTTTACTTATGTAGATACAAGTCTGTTGTCTCTTATGTTTAATAGAAAGATATAAAATTATATTTTTGGCATGAATTCATTATAAAAGTGTTAATATTAATGCTATGATAAAAAATGTCTGTATAATAATTGTAATTTTAAAATAATGACTCCAATAGAAGCTCTATATTATGTGAAACAAATTATAGTATCCACCCAGGAAATTTGTTTTGTGTCTATGTTGCTATGGAAATCTTTTTTTTAATAAAGAACGATTGGATTAAGTTTCTAATAATAACAGAATAGCCACAGCTATATCATTCAAATCTAGAAATTCTGTAGAAATATACCTTATGAAAAATATGTATCTATCCAAAAGATCCTGCTTTATGAGCTACAATTACACAAGTCCCAGTCAATATTCATGTGAGATGGCATCCTGGGTTGGTGATGCTGAAAGAGTGGTGATGGGATGATGTTCTTTGATCTTTCATCCATTTTCTTCTTATATGTGGGTACCCTGGATGTATCAGATCTCTATCTGCCTTCTGCAGCTGTAGCACCATGCTGGATGATGGAATATCACTGCCCTGGGCAGCAGAGGAAAGTCCTGAGACAGAACACCCAGGACAGCATACTTACCATGGCTTTCCTGTCTCACAAAATTCATCCACATCGAACTGCCCAAGAACAAATGTACCACAGGCTAATCTGGAGGGGTGAGTGCTTATATTTTACAGAGGGAATGAATACACTTCCTCTGCTCATAGTGAAGTGGATCTTCCAATAAGGATTTTAAATATCTCTTTTTGAAGGAAATCCTTAGTAGCAATTCGAATTTTTAACCTTTGAGACACTGCACAGGGCAGAAAATTACTGCTCTTGTCTAGGTCATTGAAGCATCAGTGAACTTCTGCTGGTGTCAGCAATGTGAGCTGGTGGGTAGAAATAGCCAAGAACTCTCATAATCATAGGAGAAGAGATCTTAAGTTTGGCTTCAGTAAGCAGGCACATTACACAGACTCATCTTTTTGGGTCAGGTGCCTTTCAATGACACGCTCTACCCCCAAAATAATCAATCAATCAATCAAGTGCTTCCCTTTTAAGAAAAATAGTCCACAACCTCTAACAGAAAAATGAGGGCAATTCACTTGACCAACAAGATTCATCACTCACTGAGGACTAACAGCCTGTCCTCAACCACCTGTGTGTATCTCTCATTGATTTGCATGGGTGAGATGGGAGCGCTGACCTTTATTATTATTGCTGCGATATTTCTTCTTGAATAACAGATTTTTTTGTATGAGTCATACACAAGTTCTTCTTTTCTTCCCCACAGTAACACCAGAATTATTCATTTGCATCTCTGTTGCCATGGGAAAATGAACATTCTGAAAAGCAGTCAGGATTATGAGTTTAAGGCGAAATCTAATAGTAAGGAACAAAGAAAACTCAGACTGAAAATATACACACAGCACAACTAATATTACAGAAAAATGACAACTTAAAAATAACAAGAAAAAGAAAATAGAATTCCAGTGAATCTTTGACCTTTTGGGTAAAATACTCTGAGTCTCAAAACTATTTTTCAGGGTTTTATTTTATTTTATTTTTCTAGTAGAAAAACACCCTCATGCTTAGGAATAAAGTAGACATGCTATTTTCACCACCTGGTGCATGGCTGGCAGACACAAAGGCCATTGTGTGCCAAATAGCAGATAATTGGATCCTATCGACACTGGGAACCTGCTAGGTCATTAGCAGACTTTTCATTTGGAAATAGACATGGCTATTTAAGAGGAGCAGGGAACAAGAATAAAATACCAACTCCTCTGTGTTTAGCTTAGTTGGGCAAGAGGGTTTGTATTTGGATCCAGGTCATTTTATTCCCAATTCCTCAAGTACCATAGTACTGTGCACAGAAAACACATTTCAAGGGAGAGAGATAAGATGAAACGTAGAGAGACATAAAGACTGAGAGAGACGGGGACATGTTGAGATATAAAGAAGTGAATTGAGAGCATAAAAGGAGATAAAAAGAAAGAAGGAGGAAGAAATGGGAAGAGAGGAAAGCATAAGAAAAAGAATGATTAAAGAAAAAGAAGCACAGAGAGAAATGAATGAAAGAAAATTTGAATGATAAAGAGAACATAAGGGAAAAAATCTGCCTTCAATAAGAAACTTCACCTAAAAGGTCAGGACAAATTAGGGAAAGGAGAGCCATGGTGAGAGGGAAAGAAGTGCTGTGGAACACTATCATGGATTCTTAGATTCATTACATTGTCCATATAAATGAGGTTTCCTTACCTAGACACAAGCTTTATTTGAGAGCAGATGGAAATGCTGCTGGGTGACATTTATATGCAAGAAATTTATTTCAATATTGCCCTCTCCTTTTACATTTAAGCTCAATGAATTTGAGGATTTTCTGACATCTTGATCTTTGCTTCTCAGTGGACCTCATTCATTTGAATTTGCAATTTCTAGATCCCTAGGCTGTAATTTTTAACCTGCCTGTCCTTGGAGTGAGAACATTGTAAGCGACCTGTTATTGCTGAGAGGGGGGTGATGCTGTATAGGAAAGAGAAGGTAGAGCTGGAAGGTGGGAGACCCAGAATCAATCCCAGCAGTACCTCTAAGTAAGTAGGACATTAGGAGAGGCCAAGAGCAAAGAGGGCCCAATTTCTTTTCTCTTTCCCTCTTTCTCTCTCCTTCCTTCCCTCCCTCCCTCCCACCCTTCCTTCCTTCCTTCCTTCCTTTCTTCCTTCCTTCCTTCCCTCCTTCCTTTCTTCCTCCCTCCCTCCCTCCCTCGTCCCTTCCTTTCCCTTCTCTTCCCTTCCCTTCCCTTCCTTTCCCTTCCCTTCCCTTTCTGTTCCATTCCTGTTCCTCTTCCTGTTCTTGTTCTTGTTCCTGTTCTTTTTGAAATAGGGTTTTACTCTGTAGCTCAGGCTGGAGTGCAGTGGTGCAATCACAGTTCACTGCAGCCTCAGCCTCCCCTCCTGGGCTCATGCTCTCCTTCTACCTCAGCCTCCCCAGTAGCTGGGATTACAGGTGTGTGCTACCATACCCAGTTACTGTTTTGTAATTTTTGTAGAAAGAAGGTTTCATTATGTTGTCTAGGCTAGTCTCCAACTCCTGAGCCCAAGCAATTAACCTACCTCAGCATTCTAAAGTGCTGGGGTTATGGGCATGAACCACCATGCCCTGACAGGGTTCAATTTCTACCCCCAGGCTACACACACTTGTATAGTCTGTGGACACTACTGCTCTAGGGTCAGAGAAAAAGACTAGCAGTTGTTTTTGTTCCATGTAATTAGAATATTTTTGCCTGATGGATAAGGAAAATATATAGTGGAGGAGGAATAACCGGTCTGTTCAGGGTCAAGTAAGATAAAGTTGCCCCGTTCAATAGCTGAGAGGGAGGTTGAAGTGAAATTTTGATATTAGGTAAAAGTACATATAAAATAAAAAGTTTGTTAATATTATTGCTTTATGATGTTTATTAGTTGAAATTAATATTACTGCAACATATAGCACTTTCCATGAAATCTATCCTATTGAAACATTTACCACTTTCTACTCTGGGTACTAGTTACTGATGGTCATGCTTAATCTTGTCTTCTAGACTGTAGGGACCTTCGGTGAAGAATCTGTGTCTGATGAATCTTTTGTCTCTCAAAGCATTTAAAAATGAGCCTCATATGCAGTAACAATTCAGTTTACTTTTGGTGTATAAATGACAGGAACAATGAAGGAAGTCTTTCTAGGTCAGAATGTGAAGACTCAAGCTTTGGGTTTTTTTTCTCTGTGTTAATATTGAGGTTTTAGAGTTGAGAACACAGTGCTCAAGTCTTAGAAGTTGAATAGCTAGTATTCTGAGCCATTATTTATAATGACTATTAATTATTCATTGCCTATCATGTGCTACGAACTTTGCAGCAGTTACCTTTTCTTCTTGCATTAGCACTGCAAGGTAACAGTCATTACCTGCATTTTACAGAGGAGGAAACAGGAAATTAAGTAATTTTTCCAAAGTGATCAAATGAGTAAAGGGCAGAGGCAAAGGAGCTGAAGTCAAACTCAGGGTTCCTGGACCATTATTGTTAGACCCCAGCACCCCACTGCTGATCACACCAGGAGCTATAAAACTTTCCTGTTAAATCTAGTCTCCAAGGAGAGCTCTCCACGCCTAGATGTCCAGAAAAGGCCATTGGCAGGAAAAAAAATGACAGACTAACTTGACTATAACTGTGGGCTTTGGGTAAATTACTAAGCTCCTATGGTATTTATTTCCTCCTCTGCAAATAATACTACTCTGTAAATAACATTACTTCTTTCACATCTATTGGGTGTCTTTTTATATAAGGTTAAGATGTTTGAAAATCTTGTAGAACTGTGCTTACCACATGATAGGCACCTAATAAATGCCATTCCAACCTGAATTTCTGCAGAAGTAAAATGGAATTTATGGCACCAAAATGATAATGAGGAGAAAGTTTCTTTCCAGGAGCCTTTCAGAGCATGTATTTGACTGTTCCTCCGCCTCTGTCCTTACTGCAGGCAAACTTTATCTAATCATTGTATTTATTTACTGATGCAGGTATCTGCCCATTGAGAGGATCCTCTTGAAAAGGACCTTCAAAGATTGTGAGCTCTAGGTCAACTCTTCCACATTGTTCAGACTTATTCCCCTCAGTAAGGCAGTCCACATCCCCAAGAATTAGAAAATAGTGCTTTTTAGAAAAGATCACCTTGGCCACATATCCACCCTCACATTACTACAACTAATAGTAGCTAACATGGACCAAACACTTAAAATGAATCGAACATTGTTTCAAATCCTTTATGTTTTATTACATCATCATAACAAACCTATGGGGTATGTGCTATTCTTATCATTATCATTTTACAGATAAGGAACCTGAGGTTTACATCCTTTGTCAAAGCATTGCATACTCTCAGTGTAGCAAGGTTAGATTGACTCCTGGAAAAGCTGCTCATAAAATTAATATAAGAATATGCAGGACGGGCGCAGTGGCTCACGCCTGTAATCCCAGCACTTTGGGAGGCCGAGGTGGGTGGATCACTTGAAGTCAGGAGTTTGAGACCAGCCTGGCCAGCATGGAGAAACTGCGTCTCTACTAAAAACACAAAATTAGCCAGGCGTGGTGGCGCATGGCTGTAATTCCAGCTACTCGGGAGGCTGAGGCAGGAGAATTGCTTGAACCCGGGAGGTGTAGGCTGCAGTGAGGTGAGATAGTGCCATTGCACTCCAGCCTGGGAAACAGAGCGAGATTTCATCTCAAAAAAACAAAAAAAAGAATATGAAATCCAGTCATGAGGCCAAATCAAAACACATTCATGCACATTACCTTTGTCATTAAATAATACCCCAGGGGAGAGAAGTGTGGGCACTCAGATAAATATGGTTCAGTGAATGTCACTGAATTACCATAGAGGAAAAAGGAATGAATTGAAACATAGTGAGTTTCATTATCAATTGAAAAAAAAGAATAAAAATAAGATCCCCTGACTTTTTTTTTTCAAATTTGAAAATTTAAATAATTTTATCCAATGATGGGACTACTGTTATGAAATAAGCATCCTCATATTCTGCCAGAAGAAATAGAAATTTATATATTTGTACAGGCAAAATGTATCAAGGGCTTTGTAAATGTTTAGACTTTGATTCAGCAATCTCCCATCTTGGAATTTATCTGAAGTAAATAAGCTGTGCAAATATTTATATGTAAGGATGTACACCACAATATATTTAGTAATAACACAAAGATACAACTACCAAGAACACAGGCTATCCAGAGTATCTGGGCTCAAATCCCAACTCTATAGTCACTAGCTCTTTGACCTTGGGGAAATTTATCTCACTGAGCTTTAGTTTCTGCTTTAGTAAAATAAAACTTCATGTAAAGCATGCCACAGAGTATCTGACCCACATATGTACCTGATAAATATTAGCAGTTTTATTTTCTTCTCTGTTACTACTATTATTACTTACTAACCTAAATGTACAACAATGTAGAATGGTTACATATAGATGATTATCTATTTCATGGAATCATGTTCTTAGAGATTAATAATATAAACATAGCAATCAACTAAGTGGCAAATGTACAATATAAAATTACAGGAACCATCTCAAATTTTAGTATACAGTGCATAGATATATGTGTATGTATAACTACTTGTAGAAAGAAAAAAAGAAAAACATCAAAATGACAATACTAGACAGTTCTTGGGATTATAAGTGACTTTTTATATTTAGTTTCCAAATGTTCTACAGTGAATATGTGTTACTTTTATAATCAGAAATAAATCTTAACGAAATATGATTTTAAAGCAGTTTTTATGACAGATTAACTTACCTACACACACACTCACACACACACACACACACACACACACACAAAATGATGGGAATTATTTTGAAAGTCACAGCCACGGATGTCTGTAGGTTTTTGACTGCCTGTACCTATTTTTATTTCCTAAGAGCAGCCTCAGTTGCATTTAGAAAAGTATTGTCCTCATTGAACATAGACTGACAGGGCTGTGTTCCAATCCCCTCCCTCTCTTAGTCAAGGAAGAGTTATGTTACCCAAGCCAGGTTAATTGGATTCTCCTTTTATAGAGTTTAAGTCTTGAGTAGAGCAGCAAATAGACTGAAAATATTTGGAATTCATTTATCCTAGTATGGCTCACTTAATCACTCTGTATCTGATATAAACTATACCTATAGTTATTTTTCCTCTTCCACCAAGATGGCTTGGTTCCTGTTAATTTTTAAGCTTGGTTCTGTAGCCTTCCTATAATTCTGTGGCTTTCCACTATTGTACTAAAACATTTTCTTTTGCTTAAGGTAGTCGGAGTTGTCTTCTGTTGCTCTTTAGAAGACAACATATACACTACATTGTTGAAATTTACCCTTGTCTTTTTAAATCCTATGTTCTATTTGTTAAAAATAAGCATATAAAACTTTCTCTCCTGTGGGCATGGGCCACCCAACATTTCAGCAAAGGTGATAGCTAAAAGATAAAGATATTTTTGCCATCCATGCATCCCCAGCAACAGGAGATGCTCCAAATGACTTTGTTATAAATTGACAAAATTAAATATTTATTAAAAGCACAGACTCTGGAGCTTGACCATCTGGGGTTAAGCCCTACTTCTACCACCGCAAGCTGAAAGGTCTTGGAAATGTTACTACTGGGGATAAAAATGGTTCTTACAGAGTTGATGTAAATATGAATAAAGTCAATAAATGTAAAGCACTTCAAATACAATCCTGGCGTATGCAAAGTTCTACTTGTGTAAGCTATTTTTTTCTATACATTGTAGATCATGACAGCATTGATTGTTGGCAATTTTTAAAATGTAACTGATTTATTTTTCAAATAGTTAAGTGCCATATGAGTGCTTGCTATAGAAAATAAATCTAGAAATATTTGTTGGTGCTTTTTGATCTAAGATCACTGAAAATGCTACAGAAACAAGGTTCACTCTGTAAGAACGCACCAAATTTCCAATGAAATGACATTTTTGTTCATTAAAGTTAAGATTATTAGCCATGGTAGATGGTTATAAAGATTTTCTAAGCATATTCTCATTTTAATTGGTGGCATTACATGCAGAGTGTATACAAGATGAATAAAACTCAAAATGAGAACTTTTGAAAATAGATTTTAACATAAGTTTACAAGTGAATGTAATAGAAAATCTAAGTAAGTATAATGTTGCCTGACTTTTGGGAGAGCCTGGGAAATTTGATCTTCAGATTATCAATGAAGCAAAAAAAAAAAAAAAAAAAAAAAAAATAGAAGCACAGATTTATCAATAACTATGAATTTATGTTAGTTTCTGAGGCTAAAAACTGAGCATGACAAAGTTCTGGATTATGAAGAATTCAGACCCTATTGCCAGGCACATAATAGGCAGTTGTGAATAAAATTATGCTTGTTAAGTGAATGTACTAAGCTAATAAAAACATTTCTAAAAATCAAAGTTTAAAGTGTGCCAGATTCTGCCTTCTAAAATATAGTCTATCTGAGAGTATAGGCTTACCTAAGATTCAATTTATAGGCTTAAATCTGTTCCCCTCCTGGTTTATCCTCATCAATCTTAACAGAGCGTTAAGGAACCCAGGGACTCCCGGTGACTGACGCCTAAGAGTTATGTTTACTCTCCAGGTGTGGTATTTGGTGCAACGAGTGAGCCCACACCCTAATCCATGTAAATGGTTGACCAATCTATGATAGTACATTTCTGCCTTGACCTCTGATTATACTTAATTTCCCCTGAAAAAGGTTTTTTTTTTCCCCCAAACTTCACACGCTTCTCTAATGGTTTCCAAAAGTCGAATCAGGTTTCCTGTGCCCCCTGCTCTTTAGCGGCATCTCTTCCAACCTAGGTGAAACATGTAGCATCAAGATGATCTTGCAATTCAGGCAAGAATATTGCTTGTGCACAGACACTTCGGCTGCACTGGCTGCCATGGATTATGAATTTGGCCCCTAGAGAGATTTCTCTAATCCCTCACTAAGTCCAAGTCCAAGTTCAGAGTGGATTTGGCTTGAGGAGCAATCTCATACACAGATTAGCTTCCTAATCTAATTATTTTTCTGGTTTATTGTCTGTTTTTCAGATTGTCTTTTTGAGTGTAGTTAATAAACACTTCATTATTCGTAAGTCTGCTTACTGGACTTTTTAAATGTAAGTTTTATTAATAATTGATGTTAAGAATAATGCCTCTGAAATATCATCAAACATATTTTTTAAATATTCAATTTTCTAAAAAAGAGAGATCTTAAATTTGTTTGTATAGTCTATTTTGAACATAACTTTTCAAAAATTATTATGTGATGAGAAGGGAAGTAGTTTAAAGGTCAAGACTTCTGTGTTTGGATCTAGCTATGACTATGAATAAAAAACATGATATTTGGCTGGGCACAGTGGCTCATGCCTGTAATCCCAGCACTTTGGGAGGACAAGGTAGGAGGAATCACCTGAGGTCAAGAGGTTGAGACCAGCCTGGCCAACATGGAGAAACCCCGTCTTTACTAAAAATGCAAAATTAGCCGGACGTGGTGGTGCATGCCTGTAATCCCAGCTACTCAGGAGGCTGAGACAGGAGAATCGCTTGAACCCAGGAAGTAGAGGTTGTGGTGAGCTGAGATCACGCCATTGCACTCCAGCCTGGGAAGCAAGAATGAAACTCTATCTCAAAAAAAAAAAAAAAAAAAAAAAAAAAGATCTTGAGTTGGGTCACTGAAACTTTCTTCCTGGGTCTCATTTCCTTTCTTTTCTTTTCTTTTCTCTCTTTCTTTTTTTTTTTTTTTTTTTTTTTTTTT
>NC_045435.1:112965659-113031723 GCF_002776525.5 Piliocolobus tephrosceles
TGGGTCTAAAAGATAATGTTGTATCTGTAACTATCTATGTCTATTATATATATATATATATATATATATATATATATATATACACATACACACACAAATATTTACTTCTTAAACATATCCTCATTTTTTGCTAATTTTTTGAGATAACTATATTTATCAAAACAATCTTTTCTCTACAAATAGCCTGATGATTTTTGTACATCTGGGTTTAACTTAGACTGTAATCTAAATATCTTGATTTAATTAGAAGTGTATATAGGTGGATTATGTCATAAAAGAATGATGGAGATTGTTTCTTTCTTTTTTTTTTTTTTTTTTTTCCTTTAAGTTGGTGTCTTGCTCTGTCTCCAGGCTGGAGTGCAGTGGCGCGCGATCTCGGCTCACTGCAACCTCCGCTTCCCGGGTTAAGCGATTCTCCTGCCTCAGCCTTCTGAGTAGTTGGAACTACAGGTGCACCACCACGCCCAGCTAATTTTTGTATTCCTAGTAGAAACAGAGTTTCACTATATTGGCCAGGATGGTCTCGATCTCTTGACTTCATTATCCGCCTGCCTCGGCCTCCCAAAGTGCTGGGATTACAGGTGTGAACCATTGCACCTGACCAGAAAATTGTTTCTTAAATTTTGATTAAAATTTTGGTCTTTTGGAAAATATGTGGGAAGTAAATATTATATCACAATAAAAAATATTGCAGTTTCTTTAGTAGTAAAATAATAGAAGTGGAGGAGGATGGTCATCTAGTGCATGAAAACACCATTCAGCAATGGTATGCTATGGTGTTTCCTTGGTAAATGTAGATAAAGAAAAATGATGAAATTTATTCTAAGCTTTGCAGTGACTATTGGTTTTTAAATTAATTTTTAAAAGTAAAATTTATAAAACAAACAGAAAATGTTATGATGATGTCAGAGAAGACTTTGTAATGAAAATATTCTAAACCAAGCCTTAAAAATGTAATCTTACACAAAATAGCACAGTGATGCTACTTTTAGGAATGAGAGATGGATACTTTAGTTTTCTCTTTATAAAATATTTATTTATTCAGCTTTCCCATGTGGCCATCCACACTAATTTGCCATGGTAGAATGGAATAATCTTAGTAATAGGTTATTTCTTATGTAATAGCAATTCCTCCATCTTTCATGAAAACATCAAGAGGCACAGGACGATCAATGGCGTTGTTAGAAGATTTTGGACTTGTAGGTGTGGCCTCTGACAAAACCATTTCCCTTGTTTCTGCTACTGCTTGAAACCTCACAGTTCAAAACCTACTTTTTTGGTTTAAGGTAATTTATTTCTTGTTTGGATTCAAATACTCCCAGAAAAAGTACCATCACTACACCAATAATCCCTTTCCCAACTTTGGCAGGAGGGTTTTAAGTGAAAAGCTTTTGAGGTAGAGTGTGTATGGAAAAGGTACTCTTGAAAAGTTGAAGGGCAGAGAGTTCAGAGAAAGAGGGATTTGGAAGCAATCGCAAGGCAGAGTTATCCTGCTCAATAGTAAGCAATGACTAATTGTTGGACAAAGCTGTAGCAAACTTTTTAAAACTATAGTATGCCATTTTATTTTGTTCCTTTGTACCAACTTGTATGTCACCTTATAAATGGTCTTACATGGCACTACAGATACAAAGAGGAAAATAAAATCATGCCAAACTTTTAGTAGTTTAGTGACAGGAGTTGACAATTAGTTATATACCAATGTAATAAGTGCTTTAATAGTGGTACATTTAAAGGAGAACTACTTCTGCTTGGTTTGAAGGAAGAGTTAAGTTTATGGATAAAGGACATTAAAAAACAAAACAAAACACACAGGAGTTTAGTAATAGCAA
The DNA here is from genome assembly GCF_002776525.5 of Piliocolobus tephrosceles. Lineage (NCBI taxonomy): Eukaryota > Metazoa > Chordata > Mammalia > Primates > Cercopithecidae > Piliocolobus > Piliocolobus tephrosceles. The sequence continues at coordinate 112,967,492 of NC_045435.1, forward strand.
AGGCCCAGATAAATGGAAATGCAAATCACTCCAAGGAATAATGAACAGTTCTGTGTGGACAGAGTGGAAGTTGCTGGGGAGGGAAATTGGGAAAAAAATGAGGGAAGGAAAGTAAGTTATAACAGATGCTTTTCTTAGGCAAATAAAACTATGTATTAATTGAGCTCTTTGTGGGAAGTACTTTGGGGAACTCATGATGCTATACAACTAGTCCCAAGAGCTTATAGGCTGGTAGAAAAGACAAGACAAAAACACACACAAACTAAGCAGCAGTAAATCCTGACAGAACCTACATTGTTTTTATTACATATACATTTCTCTGGGAGCCAGTCCAATGCTAAGCACAAAGTGGAAACTTACTGAATGAATATTGAATGCAGATTATCTCATTTGGAGATAGATCTTTTAAACTGACAACAACAACAAAAAAAACCTCAAAATCTGAAGCACATGTTTAAGCCATGAAGCCTGGGATACAGTATCTGGGTATTCTTAATGATCCCAATTCGTGGTGCTTTGTGGAAACAGACGACACCTGTTAGCAGCTTCTTCATAGCTTGAATGAGGTGGTCTGTTCACACAAGCATAGGAACACCATCAAACAGCATGTAATTTGTAGTTTCATTTTTGGCGAGAGACACTTTTCACAGAATGACAGGTCACAGAGTTGCAAACCAGCTTCATTCTTTGATCTTGGTTAAGAGACAAAGTGTGTAGCAAATACAGCTTTGCTCATTTGTCTTTTGCTTATTAGCTGTGTAATTTGACTAACAGTTTAAAAGAAAGTTTAGTTGTACCACTCTACTATGTACTAAAAAATCATTATCTATGATACTTTGATTACTGTACTTTGATTCTCTTGCCTGCATAACAGAACAGTAGTTGTGACATTAACTGCTACTTTCTAACAGCAAGTTGAACCTTGATAGACCGAAAATATGTTAGAGAGATCACTACACAGGTCTGTTAATTTGCATATGAAAATCTTGCAATAAACTTGTGGAATCTTGAAAGTGGATTTTGAAGGAAGACTTGATCCTGGAATGGGCCTAACAAGCCTGGGATCTTTGAATGTCTTTCATAATGCTTGTCATTTTTATAATATGGAAAGACTTCTGCTAACTGAAAAAATAAATTTAATACATTGGGTGCAAGTAGGAAAATGGAAGTTACACACACACACAAACACACACACGCTACTGTCATTAGAAAGATGAAACAGGGGGGTGTGCCCAAGATGGCCTAATAGGAACAGCTCCAGCCTCCAGCTCCCAGTGTGAGCGACACAGAAGATGGGTAATTTCTGCATTTTCAACTGAGGTACCGGGTTCATGTCACTGGGGTGTGTTGGAGAGTTGATGCTGGTCTGCGGGTGCAGCTCGACCAGCGACAGCTGGAGCAGGGCAAGTTATTGTCTCACCTGGGAAGTGCAAGGGGGAAGGGAATTCCTTTTCCTAGCCAAAGGAAATTGAGACACACAATACCTGGAAAATTGGGTAACTCCCACACTAATACTGCGCTTTACTAAGGGTCTTAGCAAATGGCACACCAGGAGATTATATCCCACACCTGGCCCAGAGGGTCCCACACCCAAGGAGCCTCCCTTATTGCTAGCACAGCAGTCTGAGATCTAATTGCAAGGCAGCATCGAGGATGGGGGAGGGGCACCCACCATTGCTGAGGCTTAAGTAGGTAAACAAAGTTGCTGGGAAGCTCGAATTGGGTGGAGCCCACCACAGCTCAAGGAGGCTGGCATGCCTCTGTAGACTCCTCCTCTGGGGACAGGGCACAACTAAATAAAAAGCAGCAGAAACCTTGGCAGAGGTAAATGCCCCTGTCTGACAGCTTTGAAGACAGCAGTGGATCTCCCAGCACGGAGGTTGAGATCTGAGAACGGACAGACTGCCTGCTCAAGTGGGTCCCTGACCCCTGAGTAGCCTAACTGGGAGACATTCCCTACTAGGTGCAAACTGACACCTCACACCTCACATGGCGGGGTACACCCCTGAGACGAAGCTTCCAGAGCAAGAATCAGACAGCAACACTCGCTGTTCAGCAATATTCTTTCTTCTGCAGCCTCTGCTGATCATACCCAGGCAAACAGGGACTGGAGTGGACCTCAAGCAAGCTCCAACAGACCTACAGCTGAAGGTCCTGACTGTTAGAAGGAAAACTAACAAACAGAAAGGACATCCATACCAAAACCCCATCAGTACATCATCATCATCAAAGACCAAAGGCAGATAAAACCACAAAGATGGGGAAAAAGCAGTGCAGAAAAGCTGGAAATTCAAAAAATCAGAGTGCATATCCCCCTCCAAAGGAATGCCGCTCATCGCCAGCAATGGAACAAAGCTGGATGGAGAATGACTTTGCTGAGTTGAGAGAAGAAGGCTTCAGTCGATCAAGCTTCTCATAGCTAAAGGAGGAACTATGTAACCAGCGCAAAGAAACTAAAAACACTGAAAAAAGAATGGATGAATGGATAACTAGAAAATCAATGCAAAGAAAACCTTAAAAGAACTGATAGAGATGAAAACCATAACACGAGAACTACTTGACATATGCGCAAGCTTCAGTAACCAACTGGAAGAAAGAGTATCAGTGATTGAAGATCAAATGAATGAAATGAAGTGAGAAGAGAAGTGTGGAGAAAAAGGAGTAAAAAGAAATGAACGAAGCCTCCAAGAAATATGGGATTATGTGAAAAGACCAAATCTACATCTGATTGGGGTGCCTGAAAGTGACGGGGAAAATGGAACAAAGTTGGAAAACACTCTGCAGGATATCATCCAGGAGAACTTCCCCAACCTAGTAAGCAGGCCAACATTCAAATTCAGGAAATACAGAGAATGCCACAAAGATACTCCTTGAGAAGAGCAACTCCAAGACACATAATTATCAGATTCACCAAAGTTGAAATGAAGGAAAAAATCTTAAGGGCAGCCAGAGAGAAAGGTCAGGTTACACACAAAGGAAAGCCCATCAGACTAACAGCAGATCTCTCGGCAGAGACTCTCCAAGCCAGAAGAGAGTGGGGGCCAATATTCAACATTTTTAAAGAAAAGAATTTTCAACCCAGAATTTCATATCCAGCCAAACTAAGTTTCATAAGTGAAGGAGAAATAAAATCCTTTACAGATAAGCAAATGCTTAGAGATTTTGTCACCACCAGGCCTGCCCTACAAGAGATCCTGAAGGATGCACTAAACATGAAAAGGAACAACAGGTACCAGCCATTACAAAAACATGTCAAAATGTAAACTCCATCAATGCTAGGAAGAAACCGCATCACCCAGTGAGCAAAATAAACAGCTAATATGATAATGACAGGATCAAGTTCACACATAACAATATTAACCTTAAATGTAAATGGACTAAATGGTCCAATTAAAAGACACAGACTGGCAAATTGGATAAAGAGTCAAGACCCATCAGTTTGCTGTATTCAGGAGACCCATCTCACATGCAGAGACACAACATAGGCTCAAAATAAAGGGATGCCGGAAGATCTACCAAACAAATGGAAAACAAAAAAAAGCAGGGGTTGCAATCCTAGTCTTTGATAAAACAGACTTTAAACCATAAAAGATCAAAAGAGACAAAGAAGGCCACTACATAATGGTAAAGGGATCAATTCATCAGGAAGAGCTAACTATCCTAAATATATATGCACCCAATACAGGAGCACCCAGATTCATAAAGCAAGTCCTTAGAGACTTACAAAGAGACTTAGACTCCCATACAATAATAATGGGAGACTTTAACACCCACTGTCAACATTAGACAGATCAACGAGACAGAAAGCTAACAAGGATATCCAGGAATTGAGCTCAACTCTGCACCAAGCAGACCTAATAGACATCTACAGAACTCTCCAACCCAAATCAACAGAATATACATTCTTCTCAGCACCACATGGCACTTATTCCAAAATTGACCACATAGTTGGAAGTAAAGCACTCCTCAGCAAATGTAAAAGAACAGAAATTATAACAAACTGTCTCTCAGACCACACGGCAATCAAATTATAACTCAGGACTAAGAAACTCAATCAAAACTGCTCAACTACATGGAAACTGAACAACCTGCTCCTGAATGACTACTGGGTACATAATGAAATGAAGGCAGAAATAAAGATGTTCTTTGAAACCAATGAGAACAAAGATACAACATACCAGAATCTCTGGGACACATTTAAAACAGTGTCTACGGGGAAATTTATGGCCCACAAGAGAAAGCAGGAAATATCTAAAATTGACACCCTAACATCACAATGAAAAGAACTAGAGAAGCAAGAGCAAACACATTCAAAAGCTAGCAGAAGGCAAGAAATAACTCAGATCAGAGCAGAACTGAAGGAGATAGAGTCACAAAAAACCCTCCAAAAAATCAATGAATCCAGGAGCTGGTTTTTTGAAAAGATCAAGAAAATTGATAGACCACTAGCAAGACTAATAAAGAAGAAAAGAGAGAAGAATCAAATAGACGCAATAAAAAATGATAAAGGGGATATCACCATCAACCCCACAGAAATATAAACTACCATCAGAGAATACTATAAACACCTCTATGCAAATGAACTAGAAAACCTAGAAGAAATGGATAATTTCCTGGACACTTACACTCTCCCAAGACTAAACCAGGAAGAAGTTGAATCCCTGAATAGACCAATAGCAGGCTCTGAAATTGAGGCAATAATTAAGAGCCTACCAACAAAAAAGTCCAGATGGATTCACAGTCGAATTCTACCAGAGGTACAAGGAGGAGTTGGTACCATTCCTTCTGAAAATATTCCAATCAACAGGAAAAGGGGGTATCCTCCCTAACTCATTTTATGGGGCCAACATCATCCTGATACCAAAGCCTGACAGAGATACAACAACAACAAAAAAGAGAATTTTAGACCAATATCCCTGATGAACATTGATGCAAAAATCCTCAATACAATACTGGCAAACTGAATCCAGCAGCACATCAAAAAACTTATTCACCATGATCAAGTGGGCTTCATCCTTGGGATGCAAGGCTGGTTCAACATATGCAAACCAATAAACGTAATCCAGCATATAAACAGAACCAAAGACGAAAACCAAATGATTATCTCAATAGATGCAGAAAAGGGCTTTGACAAAATTCAACAGCTCTTCATGCTAAAAACTCTCAATAAATTCAGTACTGATGGAACGTATCTCAAAATAATAAGAGCTATTTATGACAAACTCACAGCCAATATCATACTGAATGGGCAAAAACTGGAAGCACTCCCTTTGAAAACTGGCACAAGACAGGGATGCCCTCTCTCACCACTCCTATTCAAAATAGTGTTGGAAGTTCTGACTAGGACAATCAGGCAAGAGAAAGAAATCAAGGGTATTCAGTTAGGAAAAGAAGAAGTCAAATTGTCCTTGTTTGCAGATGACATGATTGTATATTTAGAAAACCCCATCGTCTCAGCCCAAAATCTCCTTAAGCTGACAAGCAACTTCAGCAAAGTCTCAGGATACAAAATAAATGTGCAAAAATCACAAGCATTCTTACACACTAGTGACAGACAAACAGAGAGCCAAATCACGAATGAACTGCCATTCACAATAGCTTCAAAGAGAATAAAATACCTAGGAATCCAACTTACAAGGGATGTAAAGGACCTCTTCAGGGAGAACTACAAACCACTGCTCAGTGAAATCAAAGAGGACACAAACAAATGGAAGAACATACCATGCTCATGGATAGGAAGAATAAATATTGTGAAAATGGCCATACTGCCCCACGTAATTTATAGATTCAATGCCATCCCCATCAAGCTACCAATGACTTTCTTCACAGAATTGGAAAAACTGCTTTAAAGTTCATGTGGAACCAAAAAAGAGCCCGCATTGCCAAGACAATCCTAAGCCAAAAGAACAAAGCTGCAGGCATCATGCTACCTGACTTCAAACTATACTACAAGGCTACAGTAACTAAAACAGCATGGTACTGGTACCAAAACAGAGATATAGACCAACGGAACAGAACAGAGCCCTCAGAAATAACACCACACATCTACAGCCATCTGATCTTTGAAAAACCTGAGAAAAACATGAAATGGGGAAAAGATTCCCTATTAAATAAATGGTGCTGGGAAAATTGGCTAGCCATAAGTAGAAAGCTGAAACTGGACTTGGAATCAACCCAAATGTGCATCAGTGACAGACTGGATTAAGAAAATCTGGCACATTTACACCATGGAATACAATGCAGACATAAAAAAGGATGAGTTCGTGTCCTTTGTAGGGACATGGATGCAGCTGGAAACCATAATTCTCAGCCAACTATCACAAGAACAGAAAGCCAAACACCACATGCTCTCACTCATAGGTGGGAATTGAACAATGAGATCACTTGGACATAGGCAAGGGAACATCACACACCGGGTCCTATTGTGGGGAGGGGGTATGGGGGAGGCATAGCATTAGGAGATACACCTAATGTAAATGATGCCTTAATGGGTGCAGCACACCAACTTGGCACATGTATACATATGTAACAAACCTGCACATTGTGCACATGTACCCTAGAACTTAAATTATAACAAAAAAAGAAAAAGAAAAAAAAGAAAGACAAGAGAATAGTATAAAATCTCTGCTATAAGAGATCTCTGCCCCCAGTCAAACTCTTAATATTTGCCTTTCGAAAGACAGATTTATTGCAGGGTTTTTGTTGGCTATATGAAGTGTCAAACATGACATTCCTTGATAACAGCATATGGAGAAAAACCCGTTTAGGAACAAAAAGTTCCAGAAGTATGTAGGTAATATTAAAGTGACGACAAGTTATTCAGTTAAGTTATATACAGCTAATAAGTAAATCATGTATAAGTACAAAGCAGCATGCATGTAAACATAAAGAACTTTCCCTCTTAAATGTATATGCACGCATGTGTTAATATAGTAATTTTTGAATAAAGTGATTTTGATGAACATAGTTATATAAATAAGTCTAATATTTTTAACAATAAGTCTATGAAGTTTAATTTTTTAAATATTTAAAAATATTTTATTTTTAATTTTAAGGAGATTTCATAGATCATCCCAAAGGATATAAATGTAATTCTCTGAGTACCTTCAAAAATTGCATGTTTTTGTTTTTTTTTTTCACCTTTCCTAATACTGTTTTGCGATACAATGGGTGTCAGCTCATCAGCAGGTTCATGTTCTTTGCTTTTCAAATTATCTAAACCTCCGGTAGGTGCTATTTCTACACTTGGTATTTTGCTTTAAAAAAATATGGAGCAAATGCTACATTTGAAACCACAAACAAAATAGTCTAAAACTCTTATTCACTACACTACTTAAATACTACTCAACAAGGGATGAAATGGGCTTTCTAAGTCATATAATAATTTCCTTTTAAAAACTGAATTGTAGCACAGTGCTCAAGTGTTGTACCTTTTCCACCCTATGTCCTAAGTGATATCATGTTCTCATTTATTGAATACCCCTGATATTCAAGTTGCCTAGCTGTAATTTGACTTCCCTCCTAGCCTAATAACTTGGAGACTTTTTGTAAAACAATTGTAATATTAAAATTCAGACAAGTGGCCCCAAAATGGCCCTAGAGGGCAGGCTTGCAATTTCCTGATTCTCACTTCCGTTATACCTTCATTTGTTAAGTTTTGCAACATCAATTTTTATACTGTTGCTGTTTTATCCTGACCAAACAGTTGTTGAATTTTAATTTGAAAATGAGTTATTTGAAAAATGAGTTATTGTTTGATATGTGACATTAGGGATATAGAGAACAAACTACTTATGGATACTAGATATTTGGATGAAATGCATTTACATAATACTAGACTATTAGTGTAATGAGTTATATTAGTTGCAAAAAATACAATCCACTGCAGATTTGGAAACATGCTGAAGAACGACGGATATATACATAATTTAAATCCCAGTAGCTGAAGTAAAATGGCAAATATTTTCACATTATATAACTTAAGTTTTTTTCCTCTGTTATGGTGCTAGGGAAATTTTCATGTCCATGAAATAGATTTGAAGGTTGGGGAAAGGTTCTCTGATTACTGACAATTACTCAAATTGGGTGGTGGATGAATTCATAATGAAATGAAACAGATATTGATGAGTAACTTAAGATGTAGAAAACACTGGAGCTGTGCTCATCTTCTTCCATAATTCTTCTATCCAGTGAAGAAAGATGGGTTTATTTCTCTCATCTGAGGAAATAGGGGTTGGGTTAAGAGTACTCTCTGCTCTGTGTCTTTCATTCAGACCTGATTTCCAGATAATTTAGCTAGAAATTGTTTAGCAAAATAAAACATTAAAAACAAACTCCCACATGTCCAGAAGCTAAATGGTCCAAAGGTTCAAACATCCACCCTTTAAAAATATTATTATATGCTAATTATGTGCATGATAATGAGGCACTTCCAGATTCTGAAGTGCCTTTCTAATCATTGTGAAAAGAGGAAATTATATTTGGTGTGACTTTAATGTTAAGTGTAAGTACATTATTTCATTTTAACTATAGTAAGAACTAAATACAATGATTTTTTTTTTCCTAACCAAAATACTTAATTACTATTGATAGAAGATAGTGATTAAGGACCCTGTTGGCTCTTAAATAAATTTGGGTCCATTCTCTATTCTACCGTGGCTAGTTCTGTAACCATGGGCAAGCAGCCAAGATACTTTAAGCTTCAGTTTTCTCATCTGGAAAATAGAATATCAAAACCTATATTCTTCTAGTAGTATTTTGAGGATAAATGATTCACTAAACGTCTAATACCTGGAAAAAAAAAAGGATGAGTTCATAAATAGTCTTTGTTGTCATTATTTAGGAGTGGGTAGCAGTTTGGTAGGAGGGTGTGAAGAGCCTGGACTTTGGGAGAAGACAAACTTGGGTTTCAATCCTGGTCTTGCTATTTCTTTGCTTTCTGATCTTTGACATTCTTTCTAAGATTTATAACTCTGGGTTTCCTTCACTGTAGCAGGGAACTTGCAGTAGTTCCTGTTAAGTAGGATTGTTGTGAGGATTAAATAAGAGGACACCTGTAAAGCACTGGTAGTGGCTCTGGAACACAGCAACTGCTCAGTGAATGGAAGCTCATGGTTTTGTCATCATTGTTATTATTTTTACTATTATTGGTTATTATTTTACACTTTTTCATTTCTCTAAACATTCTAGGCGAGCAGATTTTACTCAAATTCAAACATATCACATTTCATAAACGTACAAATTATAAAACATACCACATTTCATAAACATACAAATTACAAAACCAAAAACCAGCAAAATTATCCAAAAGAAGTTTTTAGAAAGGTATAAAGTGTTATACAAATGTGGTAATATTATGAATGTTATTTCATCTTTAAAATCATTCAGCAGTTGTTAATTTTGCCTTTGAAATGTTACACCCTTTGATAAACATCATTTAGGTAATAACACTATAGAACTCAAGTAGCTATTTTTAAGAATTATTATAAAAGTCTTAATTTTACTATTGAGTAAGCACTAGACATATTCATGCAAAATATGTTCATTGATTCATTCAATACACATGTAATGAGTACTTACTGTATGCTAAGAGCTGTGCTTAACGCGGAGGCAAAGTTAACTAAAACACAGTCCCTGACATCTAGCAGTCCACCCTCCCAATAAACCCACAGTATTACCTCTACCAATGAGAAAAACATGCTGTAGGTTAAAGATGGCATGATTCCCCCAGGAACCTCTACTAGTTCAAAGACTCCTGTGAGAGTAGAGACCATTTATTTTGTGCATTCTTCCCTAAGGCACCTAGTCTGGAACTTCATAGATTTTAGACAATGTTTCGATAAACATAATTGTGAAGAAAAATAATAAATTTCCAATCTCCTGGCCTTGTGAATCATTGTGGAGAGTTGATACCTTTCTTTTCAGATTTTTGACTTTGTATTTTCTATGTCTAAATCTAACGATCTTTCAGTTTCAGATAGAATCCACGTCATCCATACAGCAAAAGCATTATCTCTCTAAACTCTGAAAGCATTTTGCTTATAATCAGGCATTGGCTAAGCATTTTTATATGTGTGCCAGGGACAAAACAATATTAAGGTATCAACATGCTTGGTCTCTGTCATCCTCCACCAGGGGATTTGGGTTCATCCAGATTATAAGTCAATAATCCAGAGACAAAACCTGGTATCATTTTGCAAAAGAGGAAAGTAAAGCACAGGAGGTTCATGTATTTTGTTTAATGTCACATAACTCCTAATATGGGAGTCAAAATACAAATCCAAGTCTGCTCTAAACCATTATGCTCTACAGTAGGCCCCCATGTCTGAGGGTTCTTCATCTGTGAATTCTACCAACCATGATTGAAAATTTCCAAAAAATGAATACATAAAAAATAATAATACAACAATAAAAATAACACAAATAAAAAATAATGAAGTATAACAATTATTTACATAATACTCACATTGTATTTGGTAGTATAAATAATCTAGAGACAATATAAAGTATACAGGATGTGTATAGGGTATATGCAAATAATATGCCATTTTAAAGGGACTTGAACATCATGGCAATATAGTATCTGGAGGGAGTTCTAGAACTAATCCCACTCAGATATGGAGGGATTATTGTACTTAGCAATTGCTACTTCATATCAATTACACCGGTATCTTATCTTTCAGTGATGACCATATTCTTGGAGGTCAGGTTCATGCATGATTCATCTCAATTTCCCTTAAAGCACTTAGAACACAGTTTTGCATAGTAAATATGCAATAAATATCTTTAGAATGACAAGTACAATTTAAGCATCAGCAATCATAAACCTGCTCTTTTATTGATTTCTGAGCTACCTAGTGAAAGGGTAAGAGATATAGATGGTGGCCAAACTTGGCATTTCTTAAGGGAGATATCAAAGAAACCCGTTCTGACTCAGAGTAAAAGTCAATGCTCTGAGAAGTGACACTGGCTGACAAATATAAACCAGACTCTGATGTATCAGAATGATAAATCTGATATGCTAATCTACATGGTAGGTCTGAAGCAGAGGCATTAGGAAAAACTCTGGCAATTTGTTCTGATTAGTCTGGGGTGACATTTTCATACTTCTATACTGTTAACCTGCTACCACGAGAAAGTAAAGACAACTGTATTCACTCTCTTAAGATAAAGGAAATACTGAAAGAAAATAGTAAAAGAGTCAAAGAGGCTGAAATCAAATTTAAAGCTAAAAGCAATGGGACTTTATAGAGTGGCAGGTAGGAGACAGGGAGAATACGACAGTCATGGTTTTGTTTTAGGAAAAAGTTATTTGAAATAACACAGGTTTCTCAAACACAAGGCATAAATGCACACATAAAGTAGATGTTGCAGAATGCTTTATTGTTCACAGTCTTAGGATGTTTTCTAATAGCAATCTTTTCTTTCTGAACATCAACTCTGCTAGTTTTATTAAAATAGTTTATATCTTGTCTTATTACTCATTTCACTCTCCCAGTAAAATTTATTGGGTATCTATTGTGTTCTAAGCTTGCATTTAGAACTGGGTATACAGTGGGAATAAAAGTCCCTGTTTCAAGGAGGTCACAGTCTAGTGTTTGAAGACTTAGATATAATTAACACAGTATAAAATAATGCAAAAAGGCAGTATAAAACGTAAACATACAAAGAAGATAGAGTATCAGCATTTCAACAGGTTTTTTGTTTTTTTTTTTGTTTTTGTTTTTTGGTTAATTTCTATTCTAGGGTACCTTTACTAACATTTTTTAAAAAAGCAAACTACATTCAAGTCACACTATTTCTCTTTCTCATCTTTCAATAATTATCTTTAGGCACCATCAAATTTGTTGCTTTTTCATAAGTCTGATCTTTATATTCATTACTTTGTCAACTACATACTATGATTCATTCAGATTTGGCCATTTATTCAACAAAACTTTATTGAGTACATACTATGATTGACTATACTAAAGTATATGGATGATAATACATCACTCTTGCCTTCAAGAAGTTCATAGTATAAAACCATATGTCCAGTACAGTAGCCAGTACCCAGATGCTGTTATTTAAATTTTAATTTAAATCTAAAATAAATAAAATTGAATTCCCTGTCACATCAGCCACATTTTAAGTGCTCAGTGGCCACATTTGGCTAGAGGATCTTGTTTAGGACAGTGCAGATATATTTCTATAATCACAGAAAGTTCTGTTGGTCAGTGCTGATTTAGACAATGTGTGGGATGAGGAGGAGTGAACTGGTAGGATAAAGATTATATGCAATGATTGATATATAATTATGGAATATGGATACATTATTAATACATGTAGAATGTGATGGAAGGCTGGGGAAAGGGAAAGGCTTCACAGAGGCAATAACATTTGAGTCTCAAAGGATGGAATCAAGTGGGTTCAAGGAAGCCAAAAACAGCACAACAAGTTGAAAGAGCTGTATAGCAGGGTCTTTGCATACTGTGCAGGTTGTGCAGTTGCAGCTCTACAGAGTCCTATTCCTATATTAGTTGTGTTACCAGGGCCTGGCTGTGCACTATTATTCCTGCCCCTGGATCTGTGGTCATGTTTTTTTCCTGAATCTCAAAAGTGCAACATCTCCTCAGATCTGTTCACTCTGGACTTCACTCCATGTCTGTTCCTTTGGAAATCTTTTGAATCATTCCATCCCCAGTTCATAAGACCATGTCTGAGCAGAACTTTTCTACTCTATATCCTATACAACAATTTTATCATGAACTGCATGATATGGCTTATGAACTGGCTTCCACAGTTTCTCACTGATCCCACTGTTAGCATTTAGCATTGTCTCCTGACTACACCTTAATGCCCAGGAAAGAAGACCAACTGCAGGGTCCCTGCTTCTTCTGTTTCTCTCAGAGCAGTGCTGAGCATGTAGGCAGATGCTCTGGAAAATATGGCTGACTAATTGATACAGTGGTTGACGATAACTCACTGTTATTCAGCTTCAACACATATTGAACCTACAACCTGGTAAGCACTCACTTTTTATCTGGAGATTAAAAATATGGACACAAAAGATGATAAGAGAAAAGTATTAAAATTTTGGGAGCATCAAATGACATTTAATATAAATAGCTTTAGAAGAATGATTTGATGTAATACTGAAGTTAATCCTTACATAATGTGACATTATTCTTTATGAGTAATTGTTTATTGATATTTCTATTTACATTAATATTTGGCTTAGTGTTTTTTGACACACTGAATAATTTTTAATCATTTTACTCATTGCCAAGTTTCTTTTATATTAAGAATGTGAGATTTCTGAGTAACAATAATGCTGATAGTCTAATTTTTTTTCAGTATAAATGACAGTCTTTTAAATATTTCATGTTTTATTGCATATTATTTTGTCTAGTGTTTTTGACTTTTCTATTTCTTTATTGAGCAATGTTCTAAAGAAAATTCTAAAGATATCCTTCTCTTTTACCAATATGACCATTTAGTTGGCTTTCTTATGAGTTGTGGGGCATGATTTATTTATATTCGGGATTATCTTTTACTTGCTCCCTGAAATTCATGGTTGAGTTTTGCTTTCAACTGAAAAATAATAATTCACATACATTGTCCGTAAGCACAGCCACGCCATCTGTAAATAGGAGGAACATTGACTGCTCTCATCAAGAGACCTTCTTTCATTTCAGTTCAATCCAATATCTGAGACACAACTTCCAGTATCTAGGTGAATAATGACTGGAAAAGAAGGAGTATTAACACACTTTTCTGTCTTTTCTACTGCTTTCAGGGAATGAGCTAAAATTTCGTTGGACTTTTTAGGGCAGTTTAAATTATGAATGTTGTGTGTGCTCAGAAAAGACTTAACATGTAAGTAGTACATGTCTATTTTCCTCATTGCAGTGTTTCTTAGAATTTTCTTCCTCTATCTTCTCTTTCTCCTTCCCCTTCACCCTAACATTTACTTCTCTAGTGTACTGAAATCTCATCACAGAACACGTTGATTTTGTTTATTAGTGCCATCATAAATTATTTCTTGGTAAAAAGGGACATTGAGCAAATAGCTAGTTTTATTTATTTATTTATTCTGTTAACAAACAGTTATTAAAACATCTTTTACATTTTGAATATAGCCTTATCGGTAGAAGATGCGAAGAAAGATGAGATTCAGGTCCTTGCAAAATAGGGGTTCACTTGGGAGTGCTGAAATCAGTAGAGATAAATAGAACTCAATAATGTTTTATATGCTATGGAACTCAAAAGGGCATTGAAATACCTAACTCTGCCTGGCAGGACAAGGCAGGCCCTGTGGAGGAGGGAACTTTGGAGTTTCCAGTAAGAATGGATGCACTTTTTCCTAGTAGACAATACGTACGGGAGGTCCAGGCACCGGCAATGACCTATGACAAGCAGAGGTAAGAAAGAGTGTGGTGAAGGTTGGCTAATGCAGGTGACATATGGTAGAAGTGGTGGAAATTGAGTCTAGAGTCAGGAAGGGGGTTAACTGAGAAGGGCTTTCCAGTGTGGAATTTACATGGCAGGTGATAGAAAGGAATTAAAGGACTTTAAGCCTAAGAGTGGCAAAGTCGGATTTGTATTTTAGAAAGATCTTTCTGAATGTATTAATACTTTAGAGCCTGAATAGAAAGGGGTAGACAGAGAGCAGCAATGTGAGATTGTACCAGCAAGGTGAGATTGTGTCAGAAAGGCTTTAGAGAGAAGATGAGAAGTGAGTCATCTTATAAGCTGACCAGGAACAGGACATGGGCTTGCATCTTCTCAGTGTCCATTCTTCTCTTATCATGGAGAGTTGTCCATTGTATCATTTACTACTTTCATGAAGTCTGCCTGCACTTAAAATCTTCACTATGAGGTGGTATGTCATATGGTATTTAATGGATTTTAATATTTTTTTCTCTCAAAGGATGACCTACAGACCAGTGGCACCCACATCTCCTGGGGATTTGTTAGAAATGCAAAATCTCAGGCCTTGCTCAAGACCTACTGAATCAGTATTTTAGTAACATGTCTAGGTGATGCGTATACATGATGTACTTTGAGAAGCACTGTTTCAGTTCTCCATGCCCACATGATAGTGTTGTAGGGCTAAAGTCGAAGTTTGTATGCTCTGCTTCTCCTGACTCCCTCATAGCACATAATAAGTTTGGAGCATATTGTAGGTGGGCAGCAGGTACTTGCTAGTTGATTTATTTTCAAAATAGAGAGTGTTACTTTAAGCAATTCAACCTTTTAAATTTAATAGACATTTATTGTAACTGGGATACCAGTTAAGAGGTTATTGCAATATTGTCCAAGTGAAAAATGAAGTCCCACATTAAGGCAATGATAGTGGAGATAAAATATAAGTGGAAATAATAAAAAATATTTAGAGAAGAAGACTGGTAGGCTCTGCTAATTAAGGATATGAAACATGAAGGTGAGAGACAAGTACCAAATATATGGGTTAGGTGTGTACACTCACCTACTCGTTTTGTTGAACAATGATAATGATAGTCCAAGTTTATTTGGAGACATTTATTTTTTATTTTTTATATATTTTTTATTTTTATGAGACAGGGTCTCAATCTGTTGCCCAGACCGGCGTGCAGTGGCACTATCATGGCTCACTGCAGCCTTGACCTCCCTGGGCTCATGTGATTTTCCCACCTCAGCATCAACTGGGACTACAGGCACACGCCACCATGCTGGGTAAGTTTTGTATGTACATATATATGTGTGTGTGTGGGTATTTTTTTATTTTTTGGAGAGACAGGGTTTCATCATGTTGCCTAGGCTGGTCTTGAAGTCCTGGGCTCAAGCCATCTGCCTGCCTTGGCTTCCCCAAGTGCTGGGATTACAGGTTTAAGCCACTGTGCCCAGCTGACTACAGACATTTTTTCTACATTTTTATATCTGAATGTTTCCCAGTCAGCAAATATTAATTGAACTAGGGTCTTCTGCAGGGCAGGCTCTCTTCCTGGTGTTTAATATTATTGTCTTTGCTGTCAGAAGATTATAGTCTACAGGAGGAGATCTGAAAAACCTGTGGATTGAGATAGCATGAAGTAAGTGCTGTGATAGAGGCAACAGGGATGGGCTCTGTGCCCCTGAGGAGGGGTACTTAATTTAAACTTGAGATGGTAGCATTGGACAGTGCTTCTCAGAAGACAGAACTCCCACAATGAGTCATTAAACTCTAATAAATAGCCAGGTATATGTAGGTATGGTCTGTGGATAAAAAGGCAGGGAGAAAGTAGACTTATATAAGACACTAGGTGAGTACAGAAGGCCCGAGAGTGTGAACATATATGATTTATTTGATGAGTTTATATTGTTCCATGTGACAGCAGTATGCAGGACCAGGAGGAGTTTTAACATTCTGAAAAGAATGCAGGACAATACTGAAGTGTCCCGGATCTGGTTATTTCAGATCAAAGTACACAGTATTTTCTGCAACACAGGTCTCTGACATGGAGAACATGGCAATTTAGTGTTACCCCTGCTCTTTGCCTGCAGTGATGTAAATCAAATTTACATCTGATTTCTCTGCACTCCAATCACTTTTTAGAATCTTAATAATCTTTCAAAACCGATATAAATACCTCTCTTTTTTCCCCCGAAGAAGCCAGTCCATATCCCTTCTCTCCTGTCTATAGTTCTATACAGTTTTTGTACTTCATTTTTCACACATTTATCTTTCCTTTTTTAAAGTCTAAGTCTTCTACTTGATTGTGATCTGTGGGAAGTTAAAATATTTAACTTATTCATTTTTATAAGCATTTCAGTGGATCATGCTTGGCACAGAGTAGACACACAAGAAAACATTTATCATCTCCAAAGAATTAACTGAATTCTTAATTATTGAACTAAGTAGATAATTAGTGGTAAAAGTGAGAGTTATTCCCTTTAAAATAATGAAGTTGAAAGTGAACTGTTTCCCCAAACTTGCTTAATATATATAAATCATTAATAACTCAGAACTGGCTTTAAGAGAGAAGATACTAGCAACCTTTGCCCCTCATTAAAGCCATTTGTACCCTTAAAATATTTCTAAATTCCACATTTGCTTTTGCAATAATTACATGACATTTCTCTATAAACAGCTCAAAAACAAAACTGTACTTATTTATTCGCTTTGTTATCCAAATACAATTATTTAGCTAGGTCAGTCTCACACTAAAATTGGACCACACATTGTAGCCCACAGGAAAGAGACAGAAAGTGATGAAGCTACAAACCTCCAAATTACTGGCAATTTGTTTTTGTGAGGGAATCATTGAAGGCGATATCTGTGTCCTTGATATTTTATTTCAGCCTCCCTAAAGCAGGCTAAGAGGCACTCTCGCTTTTGTATTGTTTCATTTTTCTTTCATTTGTAACTCTTCTGTGACTCTTTTGCCTCCTTAGCAAATTGAAGGAAGGGGCTACTACAGAAATAGCAGCTGGGGGCATAAATAGTGCTTGACAGCTCTTTTATTTTATTTAAGTAAAGTAGATAGTCTCACTGAATCAGCTTGGGATTATATTGCTATAATTCTATTACTGTTTTGCAAAGAATGTCTCTCGCAATCTGGGGCACCATTAATGATTAACTAGGATCACAGATCGAAACCTGTCACCATATGAGATCTATAGGAAGAGGTCACAGGTTAAAAAGTTTATCAGAGGGTAGTCTTGTGGATGCTGCTTCTTAGAGATGGATTTGAAATTAAAGTTTTATTCTTCAACTATTAAGGGTCTTGTGAGAAAGTTGAGATCACATTTGGATTTCAGTCGTGGAGTAATAACCCCCAGAAATATTCAATTTTTCTAGAGTTCAAAAATATCCATTTATCTAAAATATATACTACTCTGGTTTTGCAACAGACTACATATGTTTCCTCTACAGAGTTTACATGGAATTCTTTAAAAATCTATGAAATGATTCAAGCTAAAAAATACATTTATACCATACTAAACTTTTTCCCTGCCAATATCTAACAAACAATATTAAGGCAGTGTGATCTCAGTCTGGGAGACAAAAAATATCTGCTTGATATTTGACCTCAGCTATGTATACATCAGAAACTGTCTGAATATTGATGTTTTTCATTCTTCTACTGCAATACTGCAATATATTTTCATCCCATTGCACCCTTCACTTTCTCAAACACACATATTCAACTTTACCCATCTACTCTTTTCTTCAACTACTTACATTTCTAAATATTTCTACAGGTACACATGGACCTTGGAATTTCATTTTTTTTTTTAAATCAAGATAATAAGCTGCTGTGTGGCCAATAACTCAATTTAATCTTATCTAGGTTTTAACTTAATAGTTTAAAATAGTATTCTATTATGAGGTAAAGAATTCATTTAAAAATAAATGTAACATTTCTTATATAGTAATCTTGGCCCAGGAATTGTTGGATATTTGAGAAATCTACTTACAACCTTTGGTTCATCACTATGATTATCATAATTTCACTGGTAATAATAACTACTGACTTAAAAAGTAATTTGAAAAAAGATGATGTGGTAGTTAAAATGAGTTTGAATCATGTATTCTTTTTACTCTCCCCGGAGCTACCACAGAATGATTTCATAACCTTGAGAAAGTCACTGACCTCCTATATGCCCCTATTCTTATCTCTTTAAAGTAAAGCTAATATCTTCACCTTATTATCTACTTCAGTAATGAAGGTATAAAGACTAATAACCATAAAAAGCGCATCAGGCTTTCTGGAAGTCAAGCTCAGTATAAATATAAAGTATTTATGAAGCAGAGCACAGTATTAATTTATAAATCTAAAGACAAAGTTTTTATAGTGTATCTTGGAAAAAAATACACAGGGCAAATAAATCATCTTTGATATTCATTTTTCTGAAGGTACTCCTGTGTCCACCATATTCCTTGCATTGTTAGTCTGAATGAAAGGCCTGAGGAAATTTTTATGTCGTTGCACTTAGCATTCAGTTATGGCTTCCCATTGCTAGGCAGTGAAATACTCATCTTCTACTTTAAGCACCGGATTTACTGCTCCTAATGGGAGATTTGCATTTGTTCTAAGATTACAAATAACAATTATGCCGAAGCAATTACTCTTAACCTCAGTTTGTAGCTCTTGCTTGCAGCAGGGCACTTTCATCTGTTCCATTTATTTTCATTCTCATTTTGGCCTGGAGGTATTTCTAAATAAATCAATCACAGTAGATGTTGGAACAGGTCTATTGAATAACACCTAGGCTGACTACACACACTGTATTGGAAATACAGAAAATTATGACTATAACTCAAATGAAAACAGAAGGAATACTTCTGGGGTCAGTTACCTGAATAAATCAAGAGAAAAAGCTTTTGCCCTAGTTCACTAGATAGTATGCATTCCTTCCCACTTATTCTTCTAAATAGTTAACCTTTGTCATGAACTTCCTGCTGTGCCAAGCACTATTAAGCCACTTTACCTTTTTTTGTTCCTACTTTACAGATCAAGAAATGGAGGCAAAGAGAGATTAAAGAGCTTGGCCAATTTTATAAAGCTAGTGAGTGCGAGAGCTAAGAATTCATCTCACACCTGACCCTGGAACCGATGCTCTTATCACTTCACTCTTCTACCTTCCCATGGCGAGGCAAGTACATCTGGGGCAGTATTGCTGTCTAGGTTGTTGTTACATTATGGTGAAAGACTAATTCCAACATGAAGAATAAATAAAAAAGTTATTAATTATGACTATGCTTTAATGTCTATTATCAAGGCCACTCATATTTGTTAAGGAGAATATGACACAATGAAAGGCCATGAGTAAATAATTATATTTTAACTATATGCATATATAATTGAATATAAGAATCTCGTAGTTTTCTTTATACTAGAACTTGCTAATCTAGGAACAGTTCTTTAGTTGGCGTCCAAATTATAATTACTTTTAACTGTTAAACTGAAAAGAACTCTATTCCATAAATTTAAATAATGTTCTTCCTTGCTGAAGACACTGACTTATAATTAGTTATTCCTTCACTTTTATTACATGCAATATATACTTAATGTAAAACTAATAATGGAGCTTCTGAACAGAGGAATCAAGCAGAATTTATTGCCAAACAATATGGTCATCACTTCTAATCAGAATACTAATTAACATTAAACATTTAAGTAAATATTAAAACTTTGATCTCTAGTGATTTTCTGAAGAAGTTTTTCAAAGCTCATGAAATATCTACTTAGCATAGGAAATCGAGAAAAATAAAAATGTAGAAAGAAGAGAAAAAGTACCTCTATAATGCCCTCTGTTAGAGAAAAATAATGGGTTCCCATATATCGTTTCAAAACTTTTCAATGAATATTTTAATAAGAAAATGTTTATTGTTGAGTTAGAATGTCTATACAGCCCAAATCTCTGAAACAGTTTCCAAATTCTGAGTATTGTGCATAGCTAGGAGCGTATAAATAATATTTGTATATTTTCTCTTCTAAATCATTAACTTAGTTTTTTTATGATAGCCTTATTTAAAATTAAATTTTCAGTTTGTCAGATTGTAAATATCTCCTACACTATGCCGAACCAGATAACTCTTTATTTGATGCGTTCCACACAACTTAGCACAAGTATGTGTAGATTAACTCAGAGTCATCAAAACTAAGGCAGCCCCTACTTGTTCGTTTTAGTTGAGGCAAGTCATACCCATTACCCATATGTAATGAATATAAATTATGACTAAAGATGGAGCCAAATGATATTAACCATCTAAGTGTTTGCTTAGATGCATTCATGCAGTTGTGTTTAAAGATACATTCTAGATTTTTGAGTTCAATTAAAATGACGTTTCTGGCCCCTTGTTCCCTTTGGATAGCAATCTGTATAACAAAGTTACTATTCACTCTTCATTCACTGTTCTGCATTTGAACAAACAGAACAATTTACATCCTTCTAGAAAAACAAAACAAAACTAAACTAAAGTGCTAAGCTAAAATGGCTCTTTCTTTTCCAAGGAGGCAGTCTGCTTAGTAGAGAAAGGGAGTCTCATCACTGATGGGCTGCAGAAAAACTGTTTACTGTAAATGCAAAGTTCTGTTGCAACATACATCATGACCGGAACTTTTGAAAATACCACTGATGATTTTTTTACATCTATAAACAACTAGAATTAACCAAGGACAGTAAAACTTTAAATACCGTTTGAATATTTTTATTGTAAAAATCCTAAATATTGGTATAGGTAACAGAATTGGGGAGACTTCTTTGACTACTTTCTACATTTCATTTAAATATATTTCATTAGACCTAAATTAGGTGCTCTAAAGGTAAAAGAATGATGATGTTTTGCACTAAAAATACATATAATTGTAGGGTCCAACTTCCCAACATGACTTGTAAATTACATAGTAAAATAAAGTATTCAACAAGCCTGATTTCAGGGCCAGAAACCTGACCTGAAAACAGAACTCGTGGATGTATATTAAGTACAAAAGTCCTCCCAATTGTGTATGTTTTGAGTTGTTTATGTATAAGTAGGCAGATTTAATATGAAAAACATATGCTCATTGTGGTGAATGAAGACAAATCTAATATTTGCACCATAAATGTGAAGAGAGAAATATCCTGAAGACATTCTCAATGGAAATCATGCCAGTAATGAGCCTGGAAGAGTTATTAGGAAGGCACTGTGATATCTCTAGCATAAAGACCTACAGGATTGGTGTAGCTCTTGACTATATGCCAGGATCATGTTACCGTGGGGAAATCTTTTAATCTCTGAGTCTAATTTTCCTCACTCTGAAAATGGTGAAAAAAAATTGTGGTACCTCACAAATCTTTAAAAATAATTACACATTAAGGTACTTTATAAATGCTATAGAACTCAGTGTGTGTGAGATAGAAAGAATCAATAGATATTAGAGGGTTCTAGGAGTAGAATTTGAATGACAATTTTCCATGCAATACTCTTGCCACTAAAATAGGGGTTAGATAATGTAAACGTCAAGAAAACTTCAATAAAGACATATACAAACTGAAAACAAAGGGATTGAAAAAAATATTCCATGCCAATGGAAATCAAGAAAGAACAGGAGTAGCTATATTTACCTCAGGAAAAAATAGATTTCAAGACAAAAACTACAAGAAGAGACAAAAATGTCACTATACAACGATAAAGGTGCTAATTCAACAAGAGGATATAATGATTGTAAATATATACACACTCAACACTGGAACACTCAGATATATAAAGCAAATATTATTAGAGCTGAAGAGAGAAAGAGACTCCCATAGAATAATAGTGGAGACTCCCCCCCTCATTCATCATTGGACAGATCTTCCAGACAAAAAAATCAGCAAAGAAACATCAGATTTAATCTGCACTATAAAATATATGAACCTAACAGATATACATTCAAAAGCTGCAGAGTATACATTCTTCTCCTCAGCACATGGATCATTCTCAAAGATAGATTATGTGTTAAGTCATAAAACAAGTTTCAAAACATTCAAAAAAATTGAAACAATATCAAGCATCTCTCTGACCACAATGAAATAAAACTAGAAATTAATAATGAGAAGAATTTTATAAACTATACAAACACATGGAAATTAAACAATATGCTCCTGAATGATTGGGAGTCAATTCAGAAATTAAGAAGGAAAGTGAAAAATTTCTTGAAACAAATGATGATGGAAACATTCTAAAATCACCTATGGGATACAGCAAAAGCAGTACTAAGGGAGGAATTTACAGCTATAAGTGCTTATATATTAAAAAAAAAAAAAAAGAGGAAACTTTAAATAAACAACCTGATGATGCATCAAGGACAAAGTCTAAAAAGAACTCAAACAAATTAGAAAGAAAAAAAACAATCCCATCAAACAGTGGACTAAGGACATGAATAGACAATTCTCAAAAGAAGATATACAAATGGTCAACAAGCATATGAAAAAATGCTCAACATCACTAATGATCAGGGAAACGCAAATCAAAACTACAATGTGATATCACCTAACTCCTGCAAGAATGACCATAATCAAATAGTAATAATAATAAAAATAGATGTTGGCATGGATGTGGTGAATAGGGAACACTTCTACACTGCTGGTGGGAATGTAAACTGGTACAACCACTATGAAAAACAGTGTGGAGATTCCTTAAACAACTAAAAGTACAACTACCATTTGCAATCCCACTACTCTGTATCTACCCAGAGTGAAAGAAGTCATTATATAAAATGATACTTGAACACACATGTTTTTAGCAGCCCAGTTTACACTTGCAAAAATGTGGAACCAACCCAAATGCCCATCAATGAATGAATGTATAAAGAAACTGTGGTATATATATACAATGGATTACTACTCAGCCATAAAAAAGAATAAATTAATGGCATTCACAGCAACCTGGATGAGATTGGAGACTACTATTCTAAGTGAAGTAACTCAGGAATGGAATCACAAACATCATATGTTCTCACTCATATATGGGAGCTAAGTTATGAGGATGCAAAGGCATAAGAAAGACACAGTGGACTTTGGGGACCCAGGGTGAAAGAGTGGGAAGGAGGTGAGGGATGAAAGACCACAAATTGGGTGCAGTGTATACCGCTTGGGTGATCGGTGCACCAAAATCTCACAAATAACCACTAAATAACTTACTCATGTAACCAAACACCATCTGTTCCCCAATAAGCTTTGGAAATTAAAAAGAAAGAAAGAAAAATAATTAGATAAAATAACATAAAAATGTAGATTTTCTTTGGAAAGAGTGCTAATTAATCTTTCTGATTAAATTAAAGAACTGAGAAACACACACACACACACACACACACACACACACACACACACAAAGATCTTCATTATGACCAAGTGGGATTTATGCCAATGATGCAAGGATGGTTCAACATATGTAAATCAATCAATATGATACATCATATCAACAGAATCAAGGACAAAAACCAAATGATCTTTTCAATTGATGCTGAAAAAACATTTCATAAAATTAAAATTCATATCCCTTCATAATAAAAAATCCTCAAAAATTGGGTATAGAAGGAACATACCCTCTTATAAGCCAAATTCAACAGATTTATATGCAACAAACCCATAGCTAATATCACACTGAAAGGGGAAAAACTGAAAGCCTTTCCTCTAAGATATGGAACATGACAAGGATGCCCACTTTCACCAGTATTATTTGACACAATACTGAAGTTTTAGCTAGAGCAATCAGATAAGAGAAAATAATAAAACACATCCAAATTGGAAAGGAATAAGTCAAATTATTCTTGTTTGCATATGATATGATTTTATATTTGAAAAAACCTAAGACTCCACCAAAAATCTAGAGCTGATAAACACATTCAGTAAAGTTGCAGGATACAAAATCAACAAACAAAATTCAGTGGCATTTCTATATGCCAACAGCCAACAATCTGAAAAAGATATTTTAAAAATCCCATGTATAATATCTATAAGTAAAATTAAATACACAGGAATTACCCCCAAAAGTGAAAGATCTCTGCAATAAAAACTTTCAAACATTGTTCCTGCACAAAATTGCAGAGGACACAAAAATATGGAAAGATATTGTATGTTCATGAATTGAAAGAAAAATTATTATCAAAATGTCCATTCTACCATACAGCCATCTATGGATATAATGCAATCCTTATCACAATACCAATGACATTCTTCACAGAAATAGAAAAAACAGTTATAAAATTTTTATGGAGTCTCAAAAGACCCTGAATAGTCAAAGCTATTCTAAGCAGAAAGAACAAAACTGGAGGAATGACATTCTCTGATTTTAAATTATACTGCAAAGCTATCGTAACTAAATTGGCATTGTACTGGCATAAAACAGACACATAGACCCAGTAGAAAATAACAGAGAACCCAGAAATAAATTCATACATCTACAATGAACTCATTTTTGCCAGTGGTGCCAAGAACATACACTGGGGAAAGGACAGTCTCTTCAACAGATGGTGCTTGGAAAATTGGACACCTATATGCAAAAGAATAAAACTAGACCTCTATCTCTTTCCACATACAAAAATCACATCAAATTGGGTTAAAAACTTAAATCTAAGACCTTAAAATATGAAGTAGAGGGTAGGTATGGTTAATGGGTATAAAAAAATAGTTAAAAAGAATGAATAAGACCCAGTATTTGCTACTACAACAGGGCGATCATAGCAAAAAAATAATTTAATTATACATTTAAATATAACTAAAAGAGTGTAATTGGATTGTTGGTAATAGAAAGGGTAAGTGCTTGAAGTGATGGATACCCCATTCACCCCAATGTGATTATTATGCATTGCATGCCTATATCAAAATATCTAATATAACTCATATATATGTGATCTATGACATATGACATATGACTGTGATCATATGAAAATTTAAAAACACATACAAATTAAAAAACATTTAAAAGCATCAAGAGAACTTCATAAGAGATACTTAGCAAACTGGAGAAATGGAGAAAACCTTGAAGAAAACTCTTAGCATGCAAAGATAAAAAGATTTGAGTCTAAATTCTATCTAAGGATTATATTAGAATTTGGGTCTTAGCAAGTAAATATTGAAATTATTATTATAATAACCAAAATAATAAATAAGCTGTCAGATACATAAAAATCTGAGGGAGGACTAAGAGGATACAGTTATTGTCATCCAAGCTGGTGACCCTGACATGTGGAACCATGAGCTTCTCAAGGTTCCAAACTTGGGGTGAGAGGTGGGAAACTGATGACAAGGAAAAGGTCCTGGGACTATTAAAGAAGAGTTAAATTGATGGAACTAAATGTTTCACAGACAGAGTGTAATAAAATACCTAAAGATTCAAAATTCCAAACTATTGTATGATTTGTAGTGCTGGTATTATGACAACTCTGTAAAAATGCTTATGAACTCATTTTACCCAATTTTATTAGCAGCCTCAGAAGGAAATTAAAGACTTTAATATTTAATTTTTCAACATTAAAGATCTCTTTAAGACACTAAATGAGTTATTAGAAAAGGGTAGAAACTATTTTACAAGCTCATATTCTAGATCATGTTTTTCTTTGCCAATATCATAAAGTGTGACACTACTTATTTTTAACAAGCAAATATTACATTTGGAAAATGATGCAGAAGGGACATATTCACAATAATAGAAATAACAGGCTTTGTCCTCTAGTTAATTTTGTTCATGGTGCTATTTAGTTTCTTTTAATAAAGAAGAGAAATGTAGACAAATTAAAATAAAAATTCAGTCTTTCAGATCTGTTTTCCATACAGTTGTCTAATAACAACCAATTAGACACCTGATTTTAAGTTATTTTGGATAGAGTGGCAAAAGATATATATTTAATTTGTTTGCAGAAATATTTGATTTATTACTTTCAAAAACATAACATTACTGTACATTTCAAACAGATTTCTTATAAAGAAAAAAGTGAACTTAGAGGTCTATTAATTCATTTGCCAATCTATTCTTTCAACAAACTTACAACCTTACTAAATTTCAAATATTGAGTAAGTTGATAATAGAGTTCATGATTTGTTTCCCTTGATATGAATGTAAATTTTCATTTCACATTTTTCATGTAAAAATATGTAAATGAATACATTCAAGTTCAGTGATAATTCTGTTATCTGACAAGGATATGAAATGTAGTATGTGGTTAAACAAACATTTGGCTTAATAGGGCAATAGCACACATTATTAAAGAACTAACATGCACATATTATAAAACCCATACTAACACTACTTAAATCTCTTCTTTGATTCAGATGATCTAAAATCTCTTTAGTATTTTATGGAATATTGCATTCATTGTGGTCACTCTTATGCACATTAGCTAGTGTCATACGTTTAAAATGAACAGAAAATTCCATCTTGTGAAGAACATTTTGGTAGCTGCTCTCACATGTACATAATTCACTACAGATCTGAAAGGTATAGTCAGTTTTTCCACTCATCCATACCCATTCAAAACCATTTTTTTTTTCTTTCATTAAGACTAAAACAATTTATGAAAGAGGACTGTTTGAAGTACTTTCTTTCCTGTCAGCCCTTGGGCTGATGATGTAATGCAATAATTCATCATGGAGACAGGGAGCCCTGATGGTGGATTACAGCGTGGATCATCCATGTGCTGCTGGGCCCTATAACATACCGTTACTGAGACACAAAAGCAAAGCAGCTTTGAAAAAAACTAAAACTTCCTGGAAAAGCGTTGTTTATAATTTTTTGAAAGTGTTATCAAAGATTGTAGGAGGTGGGAAATGTTGATGGATGAATTAAACAAAACTTAAAGGTGTTATTGTTTTTCAAAGATGATAGATGAGAGGCTTTCAGCATGCCTCAGCCACCTAACAACAGCAAGATAGTATATAAAGATCAACTCTGTGAGCTTTAATTCAAGAAGGACAACAGGAATCCACTGGAATCTTGAAGGATACCCCAAATCTTGAGAGGAAAACACCGGCAAACAGCCCCCGTGAAGGTGTCTGGTTGTTCAAAGTGAGTGAAGCCCCAGTATGTGGGAGACGCAGAGAAGCTCCCTTTGTGACTCACCTTTATGCTGGGAATCCAAGCAACCCAGGCCAAGGGAGAGTACTTTTCCTCTCCCAAGTCCTGGAATTTACTTAGAGAGAGGCTTGAAAATGCTGTGAGGGAAAGACACTGGGAAAAACTGCAGACATTTCTCCAGATGCAGTAGGCACTGGAATTGCGCTCTCCCCCATCGTAAGCCTGGGGCAGGAAGAGAGCTGCTACAGCTACAGTTTCTCCTGAGTGATGAGACTCGTAGCCCAGGCCAACTTAGTGACCTGGAACTGATCTGATGTGCCATTGCTGGGTGCCCCACTCTGTCTCCCTGAGATTGTGGTGAAGTTAGGCCCTTTCTACTCAATTCCCAGGCAGAAATTCAGGCATCTGGAGCACTTGCTTGCCTGCACCAGCAGCCTGAGTAACCCATCCTTCCTAATCCTTCCTACCACGTTCATTGTGGTAAAGCAAGACTCTCTCTGCTCCATGCCTGGGCATCCAGAGAACTGGCTTACAGTAGCTTGAACCACCTCACCCTTACTGGACACAGATCTTGGTACAGAGGGACTCTCTCTGTTCTAAGCCCAAGCAGATCTTCAGGCATTAGGAGCACCCTGATCATGTGGTTCACCAGTCTGGGTTGCCACACCCTTCCTAATCATAGGTGTGGTACATCAAGGCCCTCTCTGATCTACATCCAGGCAGATCCTCTGGCATTCACAACACTTGTTTGCCTAATTCAGCAGCCTGAACTTCCCCACTTTTCCTGTGCAGAGATCCTTGTGCAGGGGTACCCTCTCTGCTACATGCTCAGGAATATCTCTCGAAATTCAGAGCACTTGCTTGCTTGGTCCAGCAGCCTGAGTCACTCCACCCTTCCTGTACAGAGATCTTGATGAAGGAGACCCCTCTCTGCTCCACGCCCAGGCAGATCATTAGACATTCAGAGCACCCACTCATCTAGTTCAACAGTCTGAGCTGCCCCACCCTTTCTGGACATAGATTGTAGTACAGTGAGACCCTTTCTGCTCCATGCCCAGGCAGATCTCCAAGCATTCTTCAAGACAGGTAGGCTTCAAGCCTGGTGAAGCAGACTGAGTCACCCCACCCCTCCTGTGTGGAGATGTTTGTATAGGCAGGCCTTCTCTGTTCCATACTCAGTCAGGTCCACTAGGCCTCTGGAGGACTTACTCTCTTAGATTAAGAGCTTAGACCACATCCTATCCCCATGCAGAGAACTTGGAGGTAAGGAAGTTTCTCCTGAGTGTTTGTCACACCTCTGAGTGTCTTAGGCTACCCACTGGCTTATTTCTTGGCACTAGTACTGTGCCTGCCATCAGAAAACCAGTAGGTGGATATGCCCCGGTTAGCCCCTCCGGTTTTGACTCCCCACCCACACCACCCAGGGCTGAGTAGGGAGCTCAGACTATTGTACAGTTCTCAAATCAGCTGATTTTCTGAGGCAACAGAGAGCTTCTGCAAACAACCAAGAATCAAGTATATACCTAGTCACATTGGCTGCAGCCAGCTCTTACCTATAAGTGACATTTACGGGCTTGTAGGATGAACTGTCTAGCCCAATAGCCAATATAAAGCCTGCTGAAAGACGTGCATAGAGCTATATAAACAATGTCAAATGACCCTTCCCAGCATTCTCTACATTTCCATCCCCTAGGGAGGGGGAAAATAGAAAGGGAAAGAAAAAAAATCATTAAAAAATAATATTATAGAAAAAGAAAGAAAAAGAAAATCCTACCTGCATAGAAATAATTACAAAAATTAGAAGTGCCAGCATCTCCAGATGAGAAGGGACCAGCATAAGAACTCTTTGGTAGTGACACCACCAAAGAATTGTACTAGCTCTCTGGCAAAGATCCCTAACCAAAACAGAAACTCAGAAATGACAGAGGAATTTGAAGAACGGCTGCAAAGAAGCTCAGTGAGATCCAATACAAAGTTGAAAATCAACACAGAGAAATCCTGTAAAGCAGTCCAGGAAATCAAAGAAGAGATAAACATCTTAAAAACAAATAAATCTCAGTTTCTGGAATTGAGAAACTAATTTCTGGAATTAAAAAAATTAAGAAATTTCAAAATATAATTGAAAACTTTATCAATAGACTGGAAAAAAACAGAAAAAAATAATTTCAGTGCTTAAAGACAAGTCTGTTAAACTAAGCCAATCTGACAAAAAAATTTTTTTTTTTTAAATTTTTAACTGAAGAAAGTGTTTGAGAAATATGGGATTTTGTAAAGTTACCAAACCTATTAATTATTGGCATTTCTTAGAGAGAAAGAAAAAAGCAAACAACTTGAAAAACATATTTGAGAGAATAATAAAAGAAACTTCTCTAATCTTGCTAGAGAGGTAGACATTCAGATATAAGAAATGCAAAGAACACTTGTGAGATACTATACAAAACGAATATAACCAAGGCATATAGTCACCAGATTGTCCAAAGTCAATGCTAAAGAAAAAAAAAAAAAAAATATTAAGGGCAACTAGAGTTGAAAAAAAAAAAAAAAAGGGCAGATTACATGCAAAGGGAACCCCATTAGGGTAATAGCAGACTTCTCAGCAGAAACCTTATAAGCCAGGAGAGATTGGTAGAGTAGTTTAAGCATTCTGAAAGAAAAGACATTCCAAACAAGAATTTCATATCCCACCAAACTAATTTCACAAATGAAGGAGAAATAAAATATAACCAAGCTCTAAGGGAATTTGTGGCCACTAGAACAGCCTTACAAGAGATCCTAAAGGGGGTTCTAAACATAGAAACAAATGAATGATACCTGCTACCACCAAAACACACTTAAATGCATAGTTTGCAAACCATTTAAAGCAAAAATAGAATAAAACGCAATAGAAACTACAAAACAACCAGTTAACAACTTCACAATGGGATCAAAACCTCATATATCAATATTAACCTTGAATGTAAATGGTCTAAATGCCCCACTTAAAAGACACAGAGTGACAAGTTGGATAAAATAACAAGACTCATCTTTCTTCTGTCTTCAAGAGACCCATTTCACAAGTATTGACAACCCATGAGCTCAATGTAAAGGGTTGGAGAAAGGTTTATTATGTAAAAGGAAAACAAAAAAGAGTAGGAGTTGTAATTCTTATATCAGATAAAGCAGACATTAAACCAACGACAGTAAAAAAAGGACAAAGAAGGGCATTACATAATGACAAAAGGTTATATTCAATGGGAAGATTTAACTATCTAAAATACATACACACCCAACCATGGAGCACCTGTATTCATAAAAAACTACTTATAGACCTACAAAATTAATTAGATAGCAACACGATAGTAGTGGGGAACTTCAACACCCCACTGACAGCATTAGAAAGACTATTGAGGCAGAAAACTAACAATGAAACTCTGGACTTAAACTTGACATGTGACCAACTAGACATAATAGAAATCTACAGAATACTTCAACCATAAACCACAGGATACACATTCTCCTCATCTGCACACCGAAAATACTCCAAGATTAATCACATATTTGTCCGTAAAACAAGCCTCAATAAATTTAAGGAAATCAAAATCATACCAACCACGCTCTTGGACCACAGTAAAGTAAAAATAGAAATCAATACTAGGAAGATCTCTCAAAACCATACCATTATATGGAAATGAAACAACTTACTCTTTTTGAGTAAACAATGAAATTAAAGCAGAAATCAAAAACTTATTTGAAATAAATAAAAAGAGAGACACAACATACCAAAAGGTCTCTGATACAGAAAAAGCAATGTTAAGAGGAACGTTTAATAGTGCTAAATGCCTATCTCAAAAAATTAGAAAGACCTCAAATTAATCTTAGCATCACCTAATGGAATTAGAAAAACAAGAACAAACTAACCCTAAAGCTAGCAGAAGAAAAGAAATAACTAAAATCAGAATGGAGTGGAATGAAATTGAGACCTCAAAATCTGCACAAATATCAGTGAAACAAAAAGTTCTTTGAAAGGATGAACAAGATTGATAGATTGCTAACTGTATTAAAAAGCAAAAAGAAAAAAAAAGAAGAAGAAGAAGATCCAAACAAGCCCAATCAGAAATGACAAACGTGGCATTGTAACCAATCTCCTGGAAATACAAAAGATCCATAGAGAGAATATTATGAACACCTCTACACACATAAACTACAAAATCTAGAGGAAATGGATACATTTCTGAAAACACACCATCTCCAAGGATTGAATCAGGAAGGAAACACTGAACAGACCAATACTGAGCTCTGAAATAGAATCAGTAATAAAAAACCTGCCAACTAAGAAAGCCCCAGACCAGATGGATTCACAGTCAAATCCTACCAGAAATATAAGGAAGAGCTGGTACCAATTCTACTGAAACTATTTCAAAAAATTGAGGAGTAGAGACTCCTCTATAACTCATGATATCAGGCCAGACTCACCATGATACCAAAGCCTGCAAAGACACAGTGGAAAAATAAAACTACAGGCCAATATCCCTGATGAGCATAGACACAAAAATCCTCAACAAAATACTATCAAATTAAATTCAGCAGCACATCAAAAAGCTAATTCACCATGATCAAGTAGGCTTCATTACTGGGATGCAAGGTTGGTTAAACATATGCAAATCAATAAATGTGATTCACCATGTAAACAGAATTAAAAACAAAAACCATATGATCATCTCAATAGATGCCAAAAAAAAAAGCTTTAGATAAAATCCAACATCTCTTCATATAAAAACCCTCAAGAAACTAGGATTCAAAGGAACATACCACAAAATAAGAATCATGTCTATGCCAAATCCAGAGCCAGGATCATACTGAATGGGCAAAAACCGAAAGTATTTTCCTTGAAAGCTGGAACAAGACAAGCATGTCCATTCTCACCATTCCTATTCAATATAGTACTGGAAATGCTAGCCAGAGGAATCAGACAAGAGAAAGAAAAAACATTCAAATAATAAAATAAAAAGTCAAAAATAAGTAGCATTCCTATAAACCAATAACGTTCAAGCTGTGAGCAAAATCAAGGATGCAATCCCATTTACAATATACACACACACAAAATACCTAGGAATACATCTAACCAAGGAGGCTAAAGATCTCTACAATGAGAATTTTAAAGCACTGCTGTAAGAAATCAGAGATGACACAAACAAAAGGAAAAACATTCTATGCTCATGGATTGGAAGAATCAATATCATCAAAATGTCCATACTTCCCAAAGCAATCTACAGATCCAATGCTATTCCTATCACACTGCCAATGTCATTTTACGCAGCACTGGAAAAAAGCTATTCCAAAATTAATGTGGAACCAAAAGAGAACCTGAATAGCCAAAGTAATCCCAAGCAAAACAACAAAGCCAGAGACATCACACTATATAACTTCAAACTATACTATAAGGCTACAGTAACCAAAACAGCATGGTACTGGTACAAAAACAAGACACTTAGACCATGAACAGAATAGAGAACCCAGAAGTAAAAACACACACCTACAACCATCTATGCTTTGACAAAGTTGACAAAAACAAGCAATAAAGAAATGACTCCCTATTTAATAAATAATGCTGGATTAGTTTGCAAGCTGTATGCACAAGAATAAAACAGCCTGTACCTTTTGCAATACAGAAAAATTCACTCAAGATAGATTGAAGAGTTAAAAGTAAGACTTCAAGCTGTAAGAATAATAGAAGAAAAAGCAAAACAAAGCCAAAAATTGACAAGTGGTACCTAAGTAAACTGGAATTCCTGCACAGGAAAATAAAACTATCAAGAGAGTAAACAGCCTACAGAATGGGAGAAAATATTTGTAAAGCATGCATCTGACAAAGATCTAATAGCCAGGAACTTAAACAACTGAACAAGTAAAAGCTAAGTGATTTCATTAAAAAATGGGCAAAAGACAGGAACAGACACCTCTCAAAAGAAGACATACAAGTAGCCAACCAACATACACAAATTTATCATCATCAATAATCATCAGAAAAATGCAAATCAAAATGACAATAAGATACTACCTCACACCAGCCAAAATGGCTATTAAAAAGTCAAAAAGAAAAAAACAACAGATGCTGATGAGGCTGCAGATAAAAGGGAATACTTCTACACTGTTGGTGGGAATGTAAATTAGTTCAGCTACTGTGGAAAGCAGATTGGAGATATCTAAGAACTTAAAACAGAGGTATCATTTGACCCAGCAATCCCATTTCTGAGTATATATATTAGAAAACCCAAATCATTGTACCAAAAAGACACATGCATTTATATGTTAATTGCAGCACTATACCCCATAGCAATGACATGGAATCAGTTTCAGATGCCCACCAATGGTGGACTGGATAAAGAAAACGTGGTACATATATACCATGGAATACTATGTGGCCATTAAAAACAACAAAATCATTTCCTTTGCAGCATTGTTGACGCAGTTCAGCTCATTATTCTAAATGAAATAACACAGAAACAAAAAACCAAATACTGTGTGTTCTCAATTAGAAGTGGAAGCAAAACATCAGGTACTCGTGGACATAAAGATGGTAACCATGGACAATGGGGTCTGCTAGAAGTGGGGAGGGAAGGAGGAAAGCAAGGGTTGAAAAACTGTTGGGTACTATGCTCAGTATCTGGGTGATGGGATCATTCACACTCTAAACCTAAGCATCACACAATATACCCAGGTAACAAACATGTATACGTACCCCTGAGTCCAAAATAAAAGTTGGAAAAGAGTAAATAAATGAAACATTACCAACTAAGAAGACTCTTCAAGATGTAACAAAAGGGAAAACAAAAGTTTTCTAGGTTCTACAAATGCCACTTATTTTTGACTTTTTATTTTATTATTTGAATGTTTTTGTTTTTCTTTTGTCTGATTCCTTTGGCTAGCATTTCCAGTACTACATTGAATAGGAATGGTGAGAATGGACATGCTTGTCTTGTTCCAGCTCTCAAGGAAAATACTTTCAGTTTTTGCCCATTCAGTATGATCCTGGCTCTGGATTTGGCATAGACATGGTTCTTATTTTGCAGTATGTTCCTTTGAAGCCATGGAAATTTACTTTGTATGTTTAAGAAACAACAAAAGTTCAATGAGAGAAATTAAGTTTAGAAATATCCATGGGCAGTGAATCTCATGAAAGGAGAAAAAATGTTTAAAGGGGGGAACTTCCTAACCTGAAGAACAAAGTTGATGCTTTTATTCTTAGAAAATTTTCTATTCTACCTAGAAAAAAAGAAATCTAGTCTAGTAGACAGTGGTATCCTGTAGCTAGTGATAACTTTAATATAAACAGTACTTGTTAATGAAAATTCTCTTTGTAAGGTTTAATTTCATCTTTTCTCCACTTTAAAATGAAGATCCAGGGAACTTGCTTGTGAACACACAGCTAAAAAACAGTGGCTAAAGATGTGAGTCTAATTCTCTAGGCTTTTAAATCTAGCATGGCAGCGTACAAAGGCTGTTTATATCTTCCTCTCAGAGTTAAGCGTCAATAAAAACTGATATTTAATTTACCTAATCCTGTGCCTGACAGAGAGTAGCCACAGAATTAAAGCAATGTTTGTTTTTTTTTCTCTCATCCTCATTTAATCAGATGCCTCTTCCTTGAATTATAGGCTATGACAACACACTAGCTTCCATGGGAAGCTCACATTTCACAAGATGGTAGAACAGTCGTAGGACTGTTTTAAATTTGTCTCATTTCTTAGTGCTAATTCATGGTTAGGATCCACAGTCATTCTTTAATTGAGGGTAACCCAACAGCTTCTTCAGAAAATAAAAAAGTAATTTTAGATTAATGAATATAAAATTCTTGATTATATTCAAGAAATCAATTGCACAGTACAGAATTGGACATAATTCAGTTGATGGCAGTCGCTCCTAAAAGGCAGAACAAACATAATGATTTTATCAATCATTGTATTAATGAATGAAAAATGTCAAGCAACTGCTCTCAAAGTTGAGCCAATGGCAATAGTTTCTGATTAGTGAGAAGTTACAGTCCCTCCAAAGTCAATCCATAACTGGATTACAGATTGCTTCTAGATGTTTTATTGACACAAAATAGAGAATGATGTTACTATCTGGAAACCATTTCATATTAGTAAGAGACAGAAGAACTGATTAAACAGAGCCTAGAGAAAGAGAAAAAAACCTGACAACATGAGAGTTCTTAATTCCATTTGTGTGTGAAAGGTATGATATAACCACATTCATATTGCACAAAAAATCATATCTAACACATATGAATACAGAATTCTGAGGGGTCAGTTTGTTCCTCAGTTTAGAAACTAAAATACCCAAAACTAGTTTTGGCTGTATTTTTATCTAACTATCCCAGGAGTTAACTGTCATTGTTGAGTTAATGATGATGATTCCTATATTAGATGGGATTTGGACCATCCATATGAGCTCTTCCAACCCTAGAATTCCCGCTTTTGTGCAAGCAAGTGGAAAGTGAGGCTCACAATTGAAACCAGTCCAATTGTCCCACAGAACTGATATTTACGGTTTCTTTTAATACATATAGAAATTGATCCTCCCAGCCTTAAAACCTGAGAAAGTTACATTTGTCTTCTATGAGACCCATTCTCAGGAAACTTACCACCAGATCCCCCAGATAGTATTAAGGAGCTGAAACTTACCAGATGACCGCAACTGGAAAATGAGACTCTAGTCCTGTCATGATTGTATCACTGGCCGCCTGCTTCCCGTTGACTAGCCTTTCTTCTTTACCCCGCCCATTCTTTCTTTTCCTATATATTGTTGGATTTCTTCCCTACTACAGAAACCCCTAATTTTAGTCAGTCGGGGAGATGGATTTGAGAGTGATTTCCCATCTCCTTGGCTGCGGCACCTGCTTAAAGCCTTTTTCACTAGCAATACTAGTTGTCTCAGTGATTAGCTTTCTGTGTGGCAAGCATCAAGACTTAAACTAAACCCCTAGAGTTTTGGTAACACAATCGTAGACATCTTGAATCACAATAAAACAAATTTTTATACAAGCACATAGCATGAATTAAATATTTTGCTCCTTCTCTCTGGAGCGCAAATAAAATAATGCTTTCCTTTGGGAAATGCTGTAGTTCTGACATGTGAAATTCTAACTGTGAGTAACAGCTATATGGTGATTTTTTTTTTTTTTTTTTTTTTTTTTGTCATTGCATTTCTAGGCTATGATCCATTAGACTAAATATTATTCATAAAGTTTTCCATCACAGATTTAGAGCTGATTTCACAACACTTCATGCAATTTAGTAGAAAAAAGGAAAAGGTAAAGAAAACACAGGCTACACTGTTAGGTTGTTTAACATTTGGTCAATATTTTCTCCGTGAAAACAGAAATGACTACAGAAAGACAAACATCACATGTTTCTGTGTCCAGAATTGGTGGGTTCTTGGTCTCACTGACTTCAAAAGTGAAGCCGCCAACCCTCACGGTGAGTGTTACAGTTCTTAAAGATGGTTTGTCCCCAGTTTCTTCCTTCCGGTGTGTTCGTGGTCTTGCTGGCTTCATGAATGAAGCTGTAGATCTTTGCAGTGAATGTTATAGTTCATAAAGGCGGCATGAACCCAAAGAGTGAACAGCAGCAAGATTTATTGCAAAGAGCAAAAAAACAAACCTTCCACCACGCGGAAAAGAATGCAAACAGGTTGCCACTGCTGGGGCAGACAGGCTGCTTTTAGTCCCTTATCTGACCCCTCCCACATCCTGCTGATTGGTCCATTTTACAGAGAGCTGATTGGTTTATTTTACAGAGAGCTGATTGGTCCGTTTTGACAGGGTGCCAATTGGT
Source organism: Piliocolobus tephrosceles (assembly GCF_002776525.5). Classification (NCBI taxonomy): domain Eukaryota; kingdom Metazoa; phylum Chordata; class Mammalia; order Primates; family Cercopithecidae; genus Piliocolobus; species Piliocolobus tephrosceles. The sequence continues at coordinate 113,004,788 of NC_045435.1, forward strand.
ACGTTTACAATCCCTGAGCTAGACACAGAATGTTAGAAAAGTTCTCCAAGTCCCCACTAGGTTAGCTAGATCTAGAGTACTGATTGGTGCATTTACAAACCTTGTGCTACACACAGGGTGCTGATTGGTACATTTACAAACCCTGAGCTAGACACAGAGTACTGATTGGCACATTTACAATCCCTTAGACACAGAGTGCTAGAGAGAAAAGTTCTCCAAGTCCCCACTAGGTTAGTTAGACACAGAGTGCTGATTGGCGCCCTCACAATCCTCCAGCTAGACATAAAGGCTCTCCAAATCCGCACTAGACCCAGGAGCCCAGCTGGTTTCACCGAGTGGATCCCACACCTTGGCTGCAGGCAGAGCTGCCTGCCAGTCCCACATAGTGTGCCGGTACTCCTTAGCTCTTGGGCAGTGGATGGGACCAGGCGCTGCCCTGCAGGGAGGGGTGCTGGTAGCTTGTCTGGGAGGTGCAGGAGCCCATGGTGTGAGGTGGGGGGAGGCTCGGGCATAGCAGGCTGCAGGTCCCGAGACCCGCCCCATGGGGAGGCAGCTGAGGCCCGGCAAGAATTCGAGGGCAGCGTGGGTGTGCTGACACTGCTGGGGGACCTGGCGCACCCTCTGCAGCTGCCGGCCCAGGTGCTATGCCCCTCACTCCCCGGGCTGCTGAGCTCATGCCCACCCGGAACTCATGCTGGCCCGCGAGTGCTACGCACAGCCTCGGTTCCTGCCCGTGCCTCACCCTTCACACCTCCCCACAAGTAGAGGGAGGACTCCAGCCTTAGCCAGCCCCGAGAGGGGCTCCCACAATGCTGTGGTGGGCTGAAGGGCTCCTCAAGCACTGCCAGAGTGGATGCTGAGGTTGAGGAGGCACCAAGAGCCAGGGCTGCTAGCATGTTGTCACCTCTCCTTTCTACTTACTTACTGGGATCCAAAAATCAATATAATTGAAAACATGGAGATAGAGAGTGAAAGGATGGTTATCAGAGGCTGGGCAGAGTACTAGAGGGGTTGTGGGCAGGAGGTGAGTATGGTTCATGGTTACAAAAAAAATAGAAAGAATGAATAAGACCTAGTATTTGATAGCACAGCAGAGTGACTATGGTCAATAATAATATAATTGGACAATTTAAAATAGTTAAAAGAATTGTTTGTAACACAAAGGATAAATGCTTGAGGAGATGAATAACACTATTATATTGACTTGCAGGAAGGAGATATGATAAATATTTAGAGGAGAAAGAAAAGTGTTCACACTCAAAGTTTTATGCTTTGCAGTCATTTCTTACAAAATATTTTACAGAAGTATAAGGATGAATATGAAGAAATGAGATGTTAGCAACTGAAGAAAAGCTCTTGTGGAAAGAACAATGCTAAATAAGAAATATTCTTTATTGTAAATAAGAAATTCATTGTTAGAGAATACCAAATATTTTTAATAATAAAAAAGTTTAAGTTATTCGTTACCATGGTTATGTAAAAGGATTTCCTATTTTTTGTGGGGGAGGCGGAGAGGAATACTGATGTATTTAGGAGAGAGAATTAAGGATCTACAGGTCTACAACTTCTTCACAAATGGCTGAGAAAAAAGCGAGATAGAATGTAAATGTGGCAAAATTTTAACATTTGAAAATCTGGATGAATTTCTTTGTCTAATTTTTAAAATTGTTCTGTAAGTGTGAAACTATTCTAAATACAAACTGAGAGTAAAAAAGTAATGGCTTCTGTTTGTAGAGCACGTGTGTGTGTGTGTGTGTGTGTGTTTATTTTGGGGTTCTAGAGATGAATAAAAGAAAAATAATTCATGCTAAAAATCAGGAATATATTTAAAAACGGAATGTCTATTTTGCATAAAAAAGAAAATCTCATAAGAAATTGATTTCATCTGGCTCACTTCAAGTACTCATGAAATGATACTGCTGTGGCTTTAATGCTGCATCTAAGAGAATGAAATCCATCCCCCACGGAGGCTGTCATGGCATCTTGTTAAATGCCTAGCGAAGGTTAAGCATAATAATAATAGCTGAAGAGCAGTGGCTAGTGGATAATTGCTGAAAAGCTCGTTGGAATTTCAAAGGTTAGGGATAGCAGGTGATAACTTACTTTGATGACTATAGTACAAATACACTGTGGAATCCAACCAGCCGCCTAACTTGATTAACACATCAGCCTCATAGCCTAGGGAACTTGTCTCTTGCTGCTTGTCTCAATTTTTTCTCTTCTGTGTGATCTTCCCTTTATAAATATTTCTTTGTCTCCCCACCTCTTCTAGAAAATCTCTTACCTTGTTGGGCTTTCTTTCTCTTTTCCATTGCCCACCTATTCACTAGATCCTGTTTTTCTTTTTTACTCATTATTGACTGTATAATCAGAGCAAACTGTACTTTATAAAATTTAGTTGTTGAGCTTAGTGAATATAATATGACCCTTAAAACATTATAGTCAGAACTGAGTTTTTCAAACGTTTCTCTCAATTTAAAATTGACTACAAATTGGTATTTCCGTGGATTTGGCTCTTTACTAATTTGTCTTTGGTTAAGTAACACTTGAAAAAATGGACCAAAATTTAATCTTACTTACAGACGTATAGATATTAAGAGTAAAAAAAAACCTCACAAATATGTTATTTTGTAATTGGCTTTCAAAGTGCCAGGAATTCAGAATAAGTTGTCTTACTTCTATGGTAGTAGCCATTTCCTAGGGAGCTGGTGAAGATATTTTACAACAGATGCAATACTACCCAGGTTATACTGGATGAATAGCAGCCTGGCTATTCCTGATTTGACTCAGGAGTTACTCAAGAGAAATATTATCTCTTCTTTCACCCAGCTTTATAAACTTCTGGGATTTGGTTTCTACTTATATTTTATTTCCACATAATATACATTATAGTTTCAGATACATAGTGAGCATTCAAGGAATACATGCTCAACTCAGGAGTTACCTGATTTGACTCTGATAACCAGAGAAGAATTTTTTGTATCTCTTCATTTTGTACTTCTCGAAGACTGCAAAAACACAATTTTTAAAGCTTACCATGGCCTGGATTAAAATAGAAAGTGATGGGAAAGTCCTAAGGAATGCAGACCGTTTGATAACAAGGTGGAGTTCAGGAGTCAGGACATGATAAGCTGCCACCTACACTAAGCCTTGATTGTTTGATTAATGACTTTTTCAAACTATGGTACACATATCCGGTCTTGCCTCCCCTTATCACCTCCTCCAGTCTCTCACTCTATAAAACACATTTATACCCACACAAAATAACACTATTCCAATTAAGTGTTTCTCAAACATTAATGTACACACAAACACCTTGAGAATTTTGCAAAAACGCAAATTCTGACGCAGTAGATTTGGAACAGGGTCTGAGATTCTGCATTTATAACAGCACCAAGGTATACCTGGGGCTTCTGATCCATAGACAACACTGAGTAGCAAGGTTATATATCACAATGACTTTCTAGGGCATTTCAATGATATTCTATTTTATATTGTCTCTAATGTTTATATGGTTAGAAATATTATCTCTTCTTTCACCCAGCTTTATAAACTTCTGGGATTTGGTTTCTACTTATATTTTATTTCCACATAATATACATTATAGTTTCAGATACATAGTGAGCATTCAAGGAATACATGCTCAAATAAATTCTACGTTAAATGTATTACTTTACGAAGTCTTTGAACAAAAATTTTCTTCTTCACATTTGAGAAACTCATGTGAAATGTTGTTGGTTAACCCCTGAAAATAAAAGCAGAGTAAAAACTATAATTGATTTGAGGAGTGAGTGAAAACACACTTAACAAGGTAAGTAAACAAAAAGCAAACTGCTGTTCTTTCATCCAATCTTAAAGCCATTTAGACACAGCATTTCTTTTTTTTTTTTTTTTTTTTTTATTTTTTTATTATACTTTAAGTTCTAGGGTACATGTGCATAACGTGCAGGTTACATATGTATACATGTGCCATGTTGGTGTGCTGCACCCATCAACTCGTCAGCACCCATCAATTCATCATTTATATCAGGTATAACTCCCCAATGCAATCCCTCCCCCCTCCCCCCTCCCCATGATAGGCCCCAGCGTGTGATGTTCCCCTTCCCGAGTCCAAGTGAGCTCATTGTTCAGTTCCCACCTATGAGTGAGAACATGCGGTGTTTGGTTTTCTCTTCTTGTGATAGTTTGCTAAGAATGATGGTTTCCAGCAGACACAGCATTTCATTTATCACCAATACTCTCTTCTACTTACGACCCTCCAGAAGCCCCATAATAGAAGGAACCTGTGGGCTGGACAATATACTTTCTATTTAAAGCAGAAGAAAATAAGTAATTTTTGTAAGTGGTGTTGGAATCCTGGTTGATGTTTAAGACTAAAAACTATTAAAGAAAAATAGTGTGGGAGTGAGTGTTCTAAGGGTGGAAAGGAAGAGATCTAAGGAAATATCTTACATACACTTATGATGCTGCTTCTAAAAACTTTTATCACTCTCTGCCCCCAACCTGTTTTCAATCTCCTTGCAGAGAACTCTTTCCTTGCTTCTTCCCCATGCTTGGAAAAGAGACCACTGAAAATATGATCAAGACAATCAATTTCCAGCAGATGAAGAGATTTAGGTTGCAAGTAAAAGTTCCCAGCAGCATTAGAGCTTAAAGAGACATTGCAAGTATCTTGTCCAAACTCTCTTTACTACACATTTCTAACATTTACTGAAGACCATCATTGTATTAGGCATTTTGTTTCCTTTTAGTCTTTTTGAGTGGAGGGCGGTTATGTCAACTATTGTTGGTGGAAAAATTCAAAGCACATTTTAAGAAAATGAATATCTGAATCATCTAAACCCATTGATGAGTTTTCTTTTTTTTAAAAAAAACTTTCATCAATCATATTTAATAATGACTTACAATACTTATTAATAAGCACAAGTGGAGATGTCATATAAAAATATACCACATTGTTTATTTTCCTTAATATGCTAATACGTAATGATGAGAAAGAGGGGGAAAAACATGTTCTAAGGTTACCAAGTTATACCGGTTTTTGCGTCTATGTTTTTAGTTAAATAAGCATCTTGTTAAGAAGCATCCTTGAATATAAATGATCTAAAAATCTTGTTCACAGCACTTTGGTCAGATTGGCTTTGCACTAAAACATCCGTTTCTTTCTCCAACACATCCACACATCCTCAGGTCCACCACTCACCAAGTGCCTTTCAAATTCTCGCATTAGTGTAATATGTAATTAAAATACAGGGCTTTTACATTTCATTTAAGGAATATATATATATATTTCTACATTTATATTACATATATAAATATACATATATAAATATACATATATTCCTTAAATAAGACTATGTAGAAAGACAAAGTTTAATTTTTAAAATCATGCAATTTAAAATGAATCTATGCAAATGATAGTGGGATATTTATATTTTCTAGAGTAAGTGGTACTATAGTGCAGAAATATAGTAAATGTAGTTTATAATTAACTTGCCACATAGCTTTGCAATAGTACTATTTTTGGTAATGTTTTGTTTTAAATTTTGACATTAATCACAAATTTTGGGCAAAAGTCAGACTTTGTTAATATTATCAACATCGTACTTTTTCAAAATTGCACACTACAAACTGTATTTTACCTCTTAAATATGAAGACCTCCTTAAGTGAGAACCCCCTTATGTTTTATATTAGACTATTTTAAAATTAATATCATTCCTAAAACAATTACCTTTGATACACTAAATATGGAATCTTACTCTCAAATCTGTTAATTTTAGAGAAAAATCTCACACTTTTCCCTGACAAATGACTACTTATACAGTCATTGCGTGAAAGGGGTTTCTAAGTGTTCCATTCAAATTACATCGTCTGACTTTCATTTACAGAATGGGCAGCATTAAAAGAATGAAACAAAACAAAGCAAAACATTAGGTCAAAAAGAAAACACAGGCAACAAGGCTGAACATATTTCTGGGAGCCCAGCTGACCATGCCAGAAATATCTCCTAGATAGCTTTCCCAGAGAAATACAATGTTCCAGATATAGCTGTTAGTTAAAAACATTTACTATAGTATTAAGTCAACTAACTGGCTTAAATGGTATTCCTAAAGTCACTATCTAGCAAATAACAAGTTTCAGCCACTTTTACCCCATATATGCATTAAAGTGGAAAAGAAGCAGGGAATGATGTTATATGTTTAAAAAGAACTTTTCTACCAAGACCTGTACCACTGCTCTTTATACTTCAACTAGTTAAATGTAGTAAATGTTCTTCTCACAGTCTAGGTACTTAAAATAAGCAATATGTGCCTTAAATTTAGTCTCCTGATAGTTTATGTTATTATGTAAAGGTGTTTCAAAGTATTGTAGCTAGATTATAAATGAAGACAGAAACACTTGTAAGGAAACAAATTAAAGGAATAACTTTCTTTCCTTTCTCTAAGGCTTATGAAATAGATTTCACTAAGACTGACTTTCATCTCTGAAAACACCACAAGCCTTTTTTTTTTTATTACAAAAAAATAATGTTAGCACATACGCCCTCCAGCTCTTGCTACCCTTATTTCCTTATTCATTTTGATATTTCTTATCCACTTTGCATATTCTTGCTTATTTTCATAGCAATTTATGCTATATACTACTTCTGTAATACAAAGCAACTTTAGCCAGGAAGACACTTCTTTTGTCTGAAAATGAGAACCAAATGGGGAAAAAAAAAAATCCATTATAACCTTAGTAGCTATGTTATTTGATATAGCATTGAAACCTGAAAAACACACAATAAGATTTCCCTATATTGTCTAATGAAAAGTTTGCAAGTATATTTTCACTATTTATTGTTCACGAATGCTTCAGTCTCCCCTGACAAATGTTCTGTAGCTAATCTCTAAATTCTTCTCTTGCAGTATTACAGCTTAAAAGATTCATACCATCAAACACTGTACCTCAAAGACTAATGTCTACTTTCCAAATTTCAAATACTGTAGCCTAATAAAAATTTAAGGAGTCTGAGTTCCTCTCCAGGGAGCAGCTGTCAAGCATCTCTTGAAAGAATAAAACATAAACAGCCTCCACCTAGAGGATCAATGTCTTGTCTTTGAGAAAAGACATAGTAAGGGCAAGTATTTTTAATAAAAAAATGCAAGTTATGCTATTTGATGTTAAAATGATGGGCTTTTGATCTCTCAATAACTGTGTAACAAAAGCATTCCAAATATTTAAGATGTTTTCATAAAATGAAAATCTTTATATCTATCTATAATATGTATACTGTATATACACATGAATGTATGAATGTATATACATATATATACATAAAACATATGCACAGCCATATACATACACACACGCCATCTACTTAGGGGGCATTGTGGGATTTTTCCTATGTAACCGCTTTCATTGTCAGTTTTCTGTGCAAAGTCTGACTTATCTTGCTTATAGCTGTACTTCATTAAGTCATGACTGCCCTGGAGACAAAAGAAAGTTCATTTTAGTTCAGCAACATTTCACATTTTGCTCTCATTGCAACACATTTCATCAATGATCCTTCACTTACACTTTCCAGTTCAGTAAAATTCCTTGTAGTAATATTCCTTCATAAAAACTTGATGTGAAAAATCTTGTGTAGAAAGGACCAAATCACTTACTTTATGTCACCTACAGAACAATTTATTTGAGGACAGGGAGCCCTTGATTAAGTGGGAAATATTGTCACTCTCTTCCACAGAAATGCAGTCTTATGTTTTCCATTACAGTACTTAAAAGTATATTTATACTATCATCCTAAACAATAAAATTTATTTTTAAAAATTTGGTATTGAAGTTCTTTATAAAATGAAGCATAAACTCTTTGGTGATTCATTTTCTGTCCAGGATGCCTTCTGCTGACGTCAACTCTGAGAAGAAAAAAATGCCCATCTTAAAGAATGATGATAGTTCTAGATGTCTTCCTGATTCCATAATAACCCAATATAATTCAGTAAAGATGAGTTATCATCAAAATTTTGCCATGGTCCATTAACCACATATGGAAATGTATCACAATTACATTTTATTTTGGTTACATTGTGGTTCACTCTTTTGTGAATGCCAAAGACAATAAAATACACAAATAGAGAAATTCACAGCCATTTTGAATTGGTTAGTGTTTGGAAAAATAGCAACTAAGTTAAAGGAGAGAAATTCAGTTGAATTCACTCAAATCACAGGCATGCATCACCATCTTTGGCTTAAAAAATTTTTTTGTAAAGACAAGGTCTCATGTTTCCCAGGCTGATCTCAAACTCTTGGGCTCAGGTGCTCCTCCCGCTTTCTCCTCCCAAATTTCTGGGATTATGGATGTGAGCCACTATACCTGGCCAATTTTGGAATCTTCAGGGCTCAATATATAGCTGATTAAAAAAAAAATACTGTAACATATTGTGATTTTAATTATGTGCCAACTTTAACTCAATTTAAATTTAATAGAATCATAAACATTTCAAATATGTTTCCTGTTTTAAAATCATGAAAACATAAGTGTATGTATGAATGTGATTATTAAGTTGGAGAGTTGATGTTAGAAACCAAGATAATGCTTAAGACCTCTGGACAGACAATATGATATATTCATTGCAATTTTATCTGTAAGCAAAATGCTACATCTATGTATACCTATAGGTATTTTAAATGTATGTGGGAAAGTGAATATCATATCTACCTTCACATTTGTTTCAACCCTAAGGAAAATTGAGTTTAAAATTATCCTTGCAATGCTACCTTGCTTACATTAGTATAATCATCACAATGACCATTGTCCTATGAATGCAACTGTCACAATCTATCAATATTATAAATTGTGGTAAATTCTATGAAGTGTTGAGGAAAAGTCGAATAAGGGAGTGACACTAAGCCTCTTCAAGAAGTGTCATTTTAACTAAGATTTGAAGCCTACGAAATCAGTCAATAAAAGAGCCTGGTTTCCCATGTAGAGGACCTGAGCTGGTATTTTATGTCTGCAAAGCGTAGTGATGGAAATGGGAGGCAGGAAGTAATCGGAAAGGTAGGCAAGGGCTAGATAAGAATTTAGAAGAGACAGGCTTGCCTGTCTATATAGAATAGACTGTATATTTTATTCTAAGGGCGTGAAAAGATAGTGAAGACTTTTAAGTAGATGAATAAAATTATTTGATAAACTTTAAAAAGTGATCATACTAGATGGAACAGATAATAGATGACGCAGATGTGGATGGTTCAGCGTTATCATGTTATATTAAGTATCTGGTTTTCTTAGTTGAAGATTAAATACAAAATGTTTCCACATAACATTATAGGACTCACCTAATGCTCAATGAATACTATGGGTCAGCCTAAATGATATGTCCTTTAAACCTAATATATTTGATAAGCAAAAAGTACTACTAATTTTTAAATCTTTAAAAATTTATTTGACATTAAGAACATCTGTTTGCTTTTCCTTGTGAAGAATCCAAAATACACTAAATATGGTTTGGATGATATATTTATATATATAGAAGGATAGACATACAGATATAGACATATACTATTTTAGTATTTGAATATTATGTGGTACACTTGAGATAATCCTAGATGAAAAGTTTAGCTCTACTTCTCTTCAAATATTCTGAAGTTTTAGTTAATGATTTTTATTTCTCACCATTATATTTTGCAATTCAGAAGAAGACAAAAATCAGACTTGGTCTGGATGAATACTTTTGAATGTGTTTTGTGATTAAAGCCTTTTCATAATGTTCTGATATTAGAACAGATACGCAAAAGTGCTTTGGTACCTATAATCTTTCTCTAATAGTTATTTTTTTTCTATTCATATTATGAGGTTCAAAAATTGGTATATGGAAGTTCATGGTATATATATTTTTTTCTTAGCAAACATTTAACTCAGAAATGGAGTTTTAAAATATTTTTTTTCTGTCTATCTGTAGTGTGGAAATCAGTCGAAGAGCAAAAGAGGAACTCTTTCAAAGACTTTAGGAATATCTGTGCCTCATTTTTTAATACTCAAATGGTTCAGGCAGCACATTTGTTCTAGATCAGTCACTCAGCGCTTAATGCAGAAAACTTTGTAGAATTAGGTTACACAAAGGAAACCCATGAACATAACGCAATGATCTGAGTAAATCTGTATCAAGTTGTGCATGTTTTCAGAAGGCTATGTAAAGATTTACAAAGAACAAACGTTCTAGAGATTCATAGAAACTTAATCTGTGATACGTTTTTATTAGAACTTTATTTAAAAAGATAAATACGTTCTAATTTAGAGGCCTCAGGGCAATTCAACATTTCAGAGAAATGCAAGCCCATACTATGGCAAAGATGTTAGAAGAAATTTTAAACATCATGCACATGATCAGCTATTCAATATTACAGCAACTGTTTAAAGTAAAAATTATGACTATTAACAAATACAGATTGATCCATTCATCAACAGATAGCAATCTTTTTATTAATAAACATCTTTTTTATCAGTTATAATACAAAAACAAGTTATTAAGCTTGTAGAAGTGAGGGTAAGTCAGGAATTAACTAATTTTATATAATCCAATGTTTCGAAGTGAAGGAAGATTTTTTTTTTTTTTTTTTTTGGCTTTCTAGGTGTAAAAGACACCACTCATCAATATATGATATTGTAGCTCTACTCTGTTAGATATACACACTTATATAGAAGAGAGAAAGGGGATTATGTGAGCTGTAGAGATGTTTCAGACTTGGGGGAAAAATAGTCTATGAACCAGAGAATTCAAAGACAGAGGAGACTGTCCACAATGAGAAAAATGGTATTAAGACAAACGGCCTACTAGATTGAGTACTGCTAGTTTGAGTGGATGGTAGTTTATGCAATTATTGTACTACAATGACAAGCATGCTGCAGGACTAATTTGTGTTCAGGAATTTTTATTATCAATAATTTAATCTTTGATTATTTAATGTTTTCCTATGCCACTGTATTCTCCAACATTACGGCTTTCTACTCTCCAGCCCTGTACTTCCTGCTCCAAATAGAAGTAGTGATTTATCATTTCTTCCTAATATTTACCTTTCGTATCTCTGCTAGATAATGGCTATGACCTTTAATGATAGCTGCAGCAATGATCAGATAAGAGACTTCAGTATTCATATGGTTTCTTATTGGATTCTGCTGTGCAACTTTCTTAACCTGGGCTTAACTGCAGCTCCCAATGTAATTCTAGAAAGGTAGGGTTGGCTCTAGAACAGTGGTTCTCAAATAGGGGCAATCTTACTCTATAGGATTCATTTGGCAACACCTAGGGACATTTCTTGTTTGTTACAACTGAGAAGGTGCAGAGATCAGCAATGCTGTTAAACATCCTACAGAGCACAAGACAGTCCCCCACAACATATAATTTATTTGTCATGACATGTCAATAATGCTGAAGTTGAGAAACCCTGCACTAGACATATTTATTGTTTTGTAACAACTTTGTTGAAACACATTAACTTTGATACAGAAAAGAGAGGATGCAGAATTAATTATTTTTTGTAGGTGCCAGTATATATTTACACTTAAAATATTAGTAATGTCCACTATGTGGTCATATTTCTGATATTTTAGAGAAATAACTAAGTTTCTATTGAATAGCTATGTATTGTCCATGTTACTAGCTGTACAATGAATGGCAACGTCTACAATGGTAACTACATTGTGACTGGTTGGCTAATTTCCAATTATAGAGTAAGAGAAGACAGGAACAAATAATGTTTTTAAGATTCTTTCAGGGAACAGTAGTAAAAAGTTAGAGATTATGAATCAATAACTGGTGTAATTTATCCATGTATTGAATATACACACCTTGAGTTTCTTTACAGGAAAATATGACTTTTTAAGTCACACTTGACAGAATGCAACACCTGTTTAATCCAGCTTGTTTTCCTTTTTTCACCTAGTTATTCAAAAGCTCTCAAACCAATTTAATACCCAACCTCAGTGATGTGCTTATCCAGGTTTTCTATGCTAGCCAATTTTCTTTTCTATAGTCTCTATTCTGTGTTATTATTATCTATCATATCTTGTTCTAGTTTCAACTTATAAATCACTTCAAATATTTTTAAAGATCTTTGGGTTAACATTTTAGAGTTTTATTAAATTTATCAATATTTCTTTAATGGCTACATTATTTTCATAAAGTGGTGATAGTTTTAAAGGCCATAAATAGTAAGAACCTAACTGCCCTTACATTCAAGGATGCTTATAATTTGATATGAAAGTAAAGAAAAGCATGCTAACAACTACTGAATGAAGCATAAACATTAGAGAAGATAGGGATGGACTAAGTATAGAGAATGCTGAAGTCACTTTTCTTTGTGAAGTAGAGAAATATTAAAGCTTTGGAATACAGTTGACTGCTGAAATGTAGAACTTTAACACATGCAGAAGTCAGAAGAAGAAAGCATTTCAAAGGAATGGCATGGAGGGAGGCAGAGCTAAGAAATGGTTAGGTTTGGGTTACAATAAGAATTTTTGGCAGATTGTATTGTTAGTTTACTCCACACTGCTGGCTAGTTATGACTGTGTGATTCAATTCTGGCCAATGAAACCTTGGGGGACATCAAAGGTGGGTTTAATGCTACTCTGAAAGTTTTTTCTCCTCATTAAATGTAAATGTATGAGAGCTAAGTGAAGTCATGCCTGTTGGATGAAGTTTTGCCTTAGGAACTTCTTTTTTACCCACTAAGAACTTCCTTGTTCACCATGTTTTGCAAATAAAAGTATTCTAATTGATAATGTAATCAGATGTGACCAGAACATTGGCACACATAAAAGAAGAGTAGGAAATAACGTAAGAAAAAAAGTGTCCTATTGTTAACAGGTTTTGAACAATACACTGCAATACCTTGTACTTCATTTGGTATGCTTGTGGAAGGCCTGTAATAGCAGAATAATATAATTGTGGAAATGTGTAGTATAAGTAATAAATGCTTTACTTTACCACTGCATTATGCATATACTAGGGCCAGGGACATAGTAAATGCTAAGTAAATATTTGATGAATAATATGAAGGAAAGAAATCACACAAATAGTTATTACAGAGCCTTAATGGCCAACTATCTTTGATTTCTATTTAATAATTCTACTCAGATTTAGAACAAGTAAAGTTTCTTCTAACCCATGTAAAAATGTATATGATGCATTTATCAAACAGATTTATATACTTAATTAGGAGGAGACAATTAAGTGGTAGTAAATTGAGTTATGCTGCTGAGTGTTAATTACATGTTATCGAAAACAGATTTAAAGATAGGCAAGAGAGTGGGAAGGAGAAAAAACGCAAGTGTAGCTATAGGGTTATGGCAATTTGGGATGCATTTCTAAATTAGCAGAGGGAAATGCATATTTATATCTATTTAAGCACTTGTAAAATGGAGATGTATTTACCATATAGTTATAATTACTTAACACGCTATCATTTCTTTTAGGAAATGTATGATTTCTATAGGATTGTATTATCTAGGACATATTGTGTCCCCTTTTACATGTAATCTAAGCTACTAAAACTGAACAGAAACCTAACACATTCATAAGTAACACATTTTTCTAAGGACCTCTTTTCTTTTAAACCAGAATAACAGTGCAACATCTACAAATGGGAAAATATCCATACTCCTTAATCAGATTGAAGAATAACTCATGTTTGTCACCGAGAAAGTTAAAAATTAATTTTTCAATTTAGTAGCTTGAAACTGTGTTATGCCATGTTCTTCACTGAATGACACACATTCTTTAGTAGAAGTGTTCTTCTGCAAAATGCACACCAGAATGTTGGTAATTGGGGCATGCAAATTTGTTCTGCAACTAAGAACAAGAGGAGGATTTAGAAGCTATTTTAATGTGGTAGTTCATCTATGTTTAAAGTATAATAATATTCATGTCATTATCATGTATTATTCATATGCAGTGTTTGAAGTGGAGGTCTTTCCAAATATATTAAGAAACTCTTACTCACAATAATCTAATTAATTCCCGCACCCTTTCTTCCTCTGATTTCAGCAAGTGTGAATCTTTAGGCTGAATTATATCACAGGCTTTAAACTAGCACCTTTTCGGCCAGATCCAGTGAGCAATGTGTTTTGTTTGGCCCACACAGTTTTTAATTTTCAAAAATTATTTTCCAGAATTTAGAAATATGAAAACCTGTCTCTACCAAAAATATGAAAATTTTAGGCAGATATGGTGGTGGCAGGCGCCTGTAATCCCAGCTACTTGGGAGGCTGAGGCAGGAGAATCATTTGAACCCAGGAGGTGGAGGTTGCAGTGAATTGAGATCGCTCCACTGCACTCCAGCCTGAGCAAAAAGAGGGAAACTCTGTCAAAAAAAAAAAAAAAAAAAGCTGTTACACAAAAATCCAGATTTTCCCTCCCTTTTGCAAGAAAATCAGAACTGGCAACAATGTACCTACACCATATAGCAACAATTTGCTGTTGCTGGGTAGACCTGTAGGTGGGGCCCGTGCTCTCTGACTCCAGGTAACCTCGGGACGGGAACTTTCACAGACGCTACCCATGACATCCTTACACAAACCCTAGTTCACCTGGGTAGTCTAGGCTTAGCTGTGGTTTGGCATGAATAAAAAATATTGGCCGGAACTAGAATGCTTTTTCTATAACTGGTGATGAAGGAGGAGGCCAATCTCAGCTATCAGGGATTCACTGGGTATCTACATACCGATAAACCATCCTGAACAAAAGTTTTCATTCTGCTTGAAAGGATGTTTTCATTCTTGTTCAAGCATAATTTTTATGAACGGAATTTTCTTCTCTCAAACCAGTTTTATGTAAACACTACTAAGAAGAATGGTATACTATATATTACAAATATTTTTAAACGTCTACTCATGTCAGCCTGGTGCAGTGGCTCACGCCTGTAATCCCAGCACTTTGGGAGGCAGAGGCGGGTGGATGCCCTGAGGTCAGGAGTTTGAGACCAGCCTGGCCAAGATGGTGAATCCCGTCTCTACTAAAAATACAAAAATTAGCCTGGCGCAGTGGCGGGTGCTTGTAATCCCAGCTTCTCCTGAGGCTGATGCAGGAGAATCGCTTTGACCCCGGAGGCGGAGGTTGCAGTGAACCAAGATCGTGACACTGCACTCCAGCCTGGGCAATAAGAGCAAAACTCCGTCTAAAAAAGAAAAAAAAAAGAAGAAAAAGAAAAAAAGATTCATGTCAGATATATTTTATAAAGAATTTTATTCAAATGATCTTTAAACATTTATAATAATTTGCTTTTGCTTTCCTTTAAAATTAAAAATATGTTTGCTCATCATTAACATTTATTGAGCAGTTACCAGTAGTTATAAATTGTGCTGATTACTTTATCTTATTTAACTTCACAAAAATCATATCGTGTGTGCTACTGCTATTCTCATTTTACACCTAGAGATAAAACAACTTGCCTAACAATGCTTCTTTAAAATCTTAAAATATTTAATAAACAACAATTGTATATACTCAAATTGTACAATATGATGATTTGCTATACATATGTCTTACATATCCGAGCAGCATTCTTAACCACTTCAGAAGTGTAAACGAATAGAAGGAAAGAAAGAGGAAGCGAGGGAGGGAAAGGGAAAGAAGGAAGGAAGGAAGGAAGGAAAGAAGGAAAAAGAGTAGAATAGATTAACAGATTATATTAAGGTTCATGCATATATTAATAGTAAATTTTGATTCTTAAACTTTTGATGCAGTTACAAGGTTTGTGCATGAGTGTGAGCAGGCACAAGTGTGTGCACACACACTAGTCATGATGTAAAATATTTTTTTCTAACTGAAATTTGGTCAAAAGAGTTTTAAACTACTGCACTATGGCACATTGCTGCCTGCTATTAGAGTTTGTAATATTAATAAATTGTTGTTGATATTTTAGGTAAAAGTGAAGTTTAGATTTAAACAACTTTTAAAATGTATGCACCTTTAGCCTTACAGTGCTTAAAATTATTAAAATGTATTATAATTTTACTAATCAAGAATGAAGGCCATGTCCTAGACTTTTAGAGCATTATCTAGTCTTTTAAAAAGGAGAATTCTATTGGAATACAATCAAATGTGCTGCAAAACACAAGCAGCAATGTCAAAGACAAGAATGATAATTCATTTTTTAAAAGCCGGCATAATGTATGTTTTTCAATGTATTTTTGTTTAAATATTTTGTCTATTTTATCTTCTTTTTTTTTTTTTTTCCTCTTTTTTTGAGACGAAGTCTTACTCTGTCACCAGGCTGGAGTGCAGTGGCGCAATCTTGGCTTACCAGAACCTCCGGCTCCCGGATTCAAGCAATTCTCCTGCCTCAGCCTTCCCAGTAACTGGAACTACAAGTGTGCACCACAAAGTTCAGCTAATTTTTGTATTTTTAGTAGAGATGGGATTTCACCATGTTGGCCAGGATGATCTCGATCTCTTGACATCGTGATCTGCCTGCCTGTGCCTCCCAAAGTGCTGTGATTACAAGCGTGAGCCTGACCGTCTGTTTTATCTTAAACATCTCATTTCTATAAATACAAAATAGGAACAAAAACAAGCAATGGGGAAAGGATTCCCTGTTTAATAAATGGTGTTGGGAAAACTGGCTAGCCATATGCAGAAAACTAAAACTGGACCTCTTCCTTACACCTTATACAAAAATTAACTCAAAATGAATTAAAGACTTAAATGTAATACCTAAAACCATAAAATCCCTATAAGAAAACCTAGGCAATATCATTCAGGACATACGCATGCACAAAGACTTCATGAATAAAACACCAAAAGCAGTGGCAAGAAAAGCCAAAATAGACAAATGGGATCTAATTAAACTAAAGAGCTTCTGCACAGCAAAAGAAACTATCATCAGAGTGAACAGCCACCTACATAATGGGAGAAAATTTTTGCAACCTATCCATCCAACAAAGGGCTAATATTCAGAATCTACAAGGAACTTAAACCAATTTACAAGACCCCATCAAAAAATGGGCAAAGGATATGAACAGACACTTCTCAAAAGAAGATATTTACGTGGCCAACAGACATACGGAAAAAAGCTCATCATCACTGGTCATTAGAGAAATGCAAATCAAAACCACAATGAGATACCATCTCACACCAGCTAGAATGGTGATCATTAAAAAGTTAGGAAACAACAGATTCTGGAGAGGATGTGGAGAAATAGGAATGCCTTTACACTGCTGGGGGAGTGTAAATTAGTTCAACCATTGTGGAAGACAGTGTGGTGATTCCTTAAGGATCTAGAACCAGAAATACCATTTGACCCAGCCATCCCATTACTGGGTGTATACCCAAAGGATTATAAATCATTCTGCTATAAAGACACATGCACATGTATGCTTATTGCAGCACTATTCACAATAGCAAAGACTTGAAAGCAACCCAAATGCCCATCAATGATAGACTGGATAAAGAAAATGTGGCATGTATGCACCATGGAATACTACACAGCCATAAAAAGGATGAGTTCACGTTGTTTGTAGGGATATGGATGAAGCTGGAAACCATCATTCTCAGCAAACTAACACAGGAACAGAAAACCAAACACTGCATGTTCTCACTCATAAGTGGGAGTTGAACAATGAGAATATATGGACACAGGGAGGGGAACATCACACAGCATGACCTGTCATGGGGTGGGAGGCTAGGGGAGGGATAGCATTAGGAGAAATACCTAATGTAGATGATGGGTTGATGGGTGCAGCAAACCACCATGGCACGTGTATACCTATGTAACAAACCTGCACATTCTGCATATGTGTCCCAGAGCTTAAAGTATAATAATAATAATAATAACTATCAATTGAAACAAGAATACAATAAATTATCCAAGTCTAAAATTAAAAAAAGTTGGTACACTAATTAATCAAGCAACATTGCATTATTCAGCTTCATAGATGTTGCAATTCAGTAATTAATTTCTGCTATGAATAATTCGTTAGCCAATCCTAAACTTGTGTCTGATGGAAGAAAATATACACATTGAAGGTTGAAATAACTGACCATGATTTTATACATAGATGATTTCTCTGTGGTTTTGCCAAAGAGTGCATTGTGGGGAGATGCTGTATACCCCCGCCAAATCTCCATCAGCACATCATAAAGTCAACCTGAAGTAAATATAGAAGGCTAAGTTTTCATTTAAGAGAAGTCTTTTTTGCTGGCTGCTTTTTAGCACAAAAACTGTTGCTCAGGCTATACAATCACTGATTCCACTTTGAATACAGAGATTATGAAAGGTGACATCTTGAGGGAAAACAGATACGCCATTTGTTGAGGTAATAATTGTAAACATATGACCAAATAATAATCATAGCATCTTTGGTTTCTGTCATTCTCTTCACTTTGGTTTCATAACTTGAATGAAGTTCCTAAATAAAAATTTTCCAGTGGCTAACAGGGGCTTCATTTGTCTTTCTGCTCTATAAAATATGCAGCAGCCCATAAATTCCTTATTAAACAGTATTTATGTACTATTTAATATAAACAATATTACTGATTGATATGGTTTGGATGTCCCCTCCTAATCTCTGGGATTTGATTCCCAGTATTGGAGGCGGGGCCTGGTGGGAGGTGATTGGATCGATGGAGTGGATCCCTCATAAATGGTTTAGCACCATCCTTGTGGTGATGAGTGAGTCCTCACTGAATTAGTTCACATGAGATCTTGTTGTTTCAAACAGTCTGAGACCTCCTTGTTCTCTCTCTTACTCCTGCTCTTGCCATGTGACATGCTGGCTTCCTGTTGCCTGCCACCATGATTGTAAGTTTCCTGAGGTCTCACCAGAAGCAGATGCAATCACCAGGCTTCCTGTATAGCCTGCAGAACTGTGAGCCAAATAAACCTCTTTTCTTTATAAATTACCCAGCCTCACGTATTTTTTATAGCAGTGCAAGAACACACATATAATATAAATGCATATATATTTGTACCA
Source organism: Piliocolobus tephrosceles (assembly GCF_002776525.5). Classification (NCBI taxonomy): domain Eukaryota; kingdom Metazoa; phylum Chordata; class Mammalia; order Primates; family Cercopithecidae; genus Piliocolobus; species Piliocolobus tephrosceles. Next base: position 113,023,741 of record NC_045435.1, read on the forward strand.
AAAATTTAGTGTTGTGCATAAAATCTTATGTTATTCTTCTGATTCCTATTTCAAATGTCCTATCATGCCCTGATTTAACCCTTTTTTTTTTTTTTTTTTTTTTTTTTTGTTTTTAGCCTTTAGATGTCTTGCTATGTTTTAGTTTTTTGTCTTTCTTTCTCTTCCTAGAACAAACCAAGCTCATTCTACCTCAGGGCCTGTACTTGTATTCTCTGTGTAGAACATTCTGCTTCTAAGTTCACATTTCTGCTGTAAATCAGTACTGCTGCTTGAAACAAACCAGAAAATTTATTTAGAAAATTTGTACTAACATACTTCGTAACTCAGAAACTACACCTAGGCACATACCCATTGAGAACCACTTATACATATGTATGAGGTCAAAAGTATGATCAAGAAGGATCAGAGCTGCATTAGCTGTAATGGTAATTAAAGAGAAAAACGATCTGTAAGCAAACCAAATGCCAATCAAGAGTAGAATGGATACACTGTGATGAATTCATATAGTGAATTATTATGCCTACTATTGAAAACCAAACGAATATGCATCAACATAGATGAGTGTCTAAAACAAAATATAGACCCTCAAAAGGATGTTACTAAAAAAGAGTATGCTTTCATTTATACAATATATTAAACATACAAAATGATACTATATATTTAGGTACAGGTATATGTGATAAAATAATTAGGGAAACTAAGCAAGTGATAAACACAAAAGTAAAAGTGGTGGCAACTTCTAGAGGTGAGGGTAGGGAGAAATTTGAGATTAGAAGGGTATATAGGGGATTTAAATGTTTTATTTCTTCACCAGATTTTAAGAGGCTGTGTGTTTTGGTTTTATATCTGTGATATATGCATGAAATAAATAATATGAATGTAGTATTCAATAATAACATTTTTATGTGTTTAACATTTAATTTAAAAACTAAAATATAAACCATTAGTCCTTCTGTACCACATCCTGTTTTATTTTCTCATAAGTTACAATTGCCTGAAATGACCTTATTAATTTAATGCTGATCTATTTATTGTTCATCTCTCCCCACTTCTCTAGCAGACTGCAGGCTTCACAAAGCTGGCACGTGAACTCTGTGGTTGACAGCTGAGGATAGGAGACACTCTAGCAATTAGTAGGTACTAAACATATTTGCTGACTTAATGAACCACCAGCAGATATTTATTATAAATATAACTTCAGAGTACAACGAAGAAATTTTCAGGTACATGTGGATCTTTTCCTTAAGTACCTTAGATTTTAATTAAATTTGTTCAACATTGTATGTTTTCAGTGAATGAAACCATTTTCTTATCGAATCAAATTTCCTATACATACACCCATTGCTCTTCCTTGCATATTTGGTCATTGACATGTGTGATATTTTCTTCTTCACAAGAGACATTTTGAATTTTGGCATTTAAATGAATCTTAATGTGACAAGATGAAAAATTAGGAAACACTTCAGCAACGCTCCTCTCATTTATTTTATTACTGGATAGGAAAATTACTTATAAATTTCCTGAAGGATATAATCCTGTTCCTGTTAACTGCCTGAAAAATGATTTGCTTGTATTTAAAAAAAAAGAAGTCTTTTTCTTGTTAATTTCTTAATATAAAACAGTGTGAAAATGATTACTGAAAAGGCATGGAAAAGCCTGAAGTACTTAATTACTAAAGAAAACCAGAAAAATGTTAAGTGAAGTGTAACAACAATTATAAGAGGAACTAAGAAGCTATTAAACAACATTTAACATATGCATTTTAAAATTTTGCTTTCACTAAAATTGCATTATTTGGCTTTTAATTATTTTAAAAATAACAAATGATAATACTTTAATATAGAGATTAAAAATAAATTTCTAACATCAATTCCCAAAATTGAGTCATTACCTAATACAATTTTTCTCAATCATAGAATTATACAAAATTAATCAACTTTTGGCTATAAAATTTGTGAACACTTAATAAAAGAATAGCCTAAATGAAATGATAACTTTCACCCAGCTCTTTCTTCAAAATTTAATCTTTGCAAAAATCACTGATTTTTAAAAAATAATCCATGACATAGACAACTAAAGAAGATATTGTTAACCAAGAGCAATTCAAGAATTTTAATGTTCCAGAAGGTGGAAGATGACATATAGTAATGTGGCGTAATGGCTAAGCCATTACTTGGATTTGGACACTATTGCTTGGATTTGGACACTATTTCTTCCACTCATGTATGGGTTGTATGACATGGAAATTTACTTTCTTTTGCCTCATTTCCTCATCCATAAAATGGGGATGAAAATAGTATTCCCTGTCTCCTAGAGTTTTGAGGGCTGAATAAAATAATTCATATAAAATACTTAAAATATACCCAGCAAGTAATATATGCTCAATAAATATTACTACCATTTACCCAAACTATGAAAGTTTAAGAATAAAGATTAATTTATCTAACTCAAGTTCTGCATGAAATAAATAATGAATATATTATGAAGTATCTATTAAAACTTAACTCTAGGTAATGAACACATCTAAAAGAAATTTAGAAACTGTACTAGAAATATTCAAGTTAGCATATAAATTTATCTGGCAAAAAAATCACAGATCAACTCTATGTTTAAAACCTTATAGGAAAATTTTGTTTGTCTAATATTACGAATGTTTTTTAAAGATGGATTAAATAAATAATATATAGCAAATCACCCTAAAAGTACAGCTAATATTTCAACAGAAGAAAAGCATCTGGTAAAGAGAAGACCAAGACAAGCCACAGACTGAAAATACTTGCAAATGACACATCTGATAAATAACTGTTATCTAAAATATACAAAGAACTTTTAAAGCTCAACAATAAGAAAATGAACAACATGATTTTAAAATTAGCAAAAGACTTAAACAGACACCTCACTAAAGAAGATGTTCAAATGGTAAGTAAGTATATGAAAAGATTAGGGAACTGCTAAGTAAAACCACAATAAGATATTTCTACATATCATTAGAATGGCCAAAATTCAGAATACTGACAACACCATATGCTGTTGAGGATGTGAAGCAACAGGAACCCTCTTTGATTGCTGGTGGGAATGCAAAATAGTACAGCTACTTTGGGAGGCATTTTGGCATTTCTTAACAAACTAAACATACTCTTATCATACAATCCAGCACTTTTCCTCTTTTAATTTATCCAAAGGAGTTGGAAACATAGGTCCACACAAAAACCTGCACTGAGATATTTATAGTATCTTTATTCATAATTGCCAAACTTGGAAGTAAGCAAGATGTCCTTCCATAGAACAATGGATAAATCAACTGCGATGCATCTAGACAACAGAATACTATTCAGCGTTAAAAAAAAATAATAATAAGCTATCAAGCCATAAAAATACATGAAGGAAACTTAAATACATATCACTAAGTTAAAGTTGCCAGCTATATACCATGTGATTCCAACCATGTGTCTTCCTGGAAAAATCCCCAAACTATGGAGACAGTAAAAAGGTCAGTGATTGTCAGGGATTAGGAGGAAGGTAGGAATAAGCAGATATAGCAGAGTTTTAGGACAGTGAAACTGTTCTGTATGTTACTACAATGGTGTACATATGTCCATACACATTTGTCCAAACCCACAGAATGTACAACACCAAGAATGAACCCTAAGGTACAACACGGACTCTGAGTAATAACGTGTCCATTATCATTACCTGTGCAAGATGTGCAATATACTTAGTTTTAGTACAACATAGATTTTAATTTTACTACAAAATATTTTGTAACTGGGTATTAAAAGTATGTTTGGCTTCTATATTCTTTAGCCATGATTATAAAACAACCAAAGAATTAAGTTTAAGTTTAAAAAAAAGCTTTAAGTTTACTGCCTGAACTTAAACCAGATAATTTAATTTTTTTTACCTTCAGCACCACCTTTTCCCTCTTTTCTTTTTTTTCCCACTTTGCAAAGAGCCAAAAACGAGGACATAAAGATTGGTGAGTAAAGCAATATACTCAGTATCTTGTGAAAACACCTAGAATTATGCAGCTATGCATAAAGAACTAAATCTTAAGAATAGTAGAACCCGGATGTGGTGGCTCACGCCTGTAATCCCAGCACGTTGGGAGGCCGAGGTGGGAGGATCACGAGGTAAGGAGATAGAGATCATCCTGGCTAACATGGTGAAACCCCATCTCTACTAAAAATACAAAAAATTAGCCGGGCGTGGTGGCGGGCGCCTGTAGTCCCAGCTACTTGGGAGGCTGAGACAGGAGAACAGTGTGAACCTGGGAGGCGGAGCTTGCAGTGAGCAGAGATGGCGCCGGCGTCACTGCACTCCAGCCTGGGTGACAGAGTCAGACTCTGCCTCAAAAAACAAACAAACAAACAAAAATAGTAGAAAGCAGTACTAGTGAATGTAGAATAAATTATAACAAAATAATTCAATTATATTCTAAATTACAACTAAAATGAAGTAAAAACATTATTGAAAATAATTTGCATACATTGTGGCAACCAGATTTTTTTCTGATAACTTGAATTGACTTACCAAGAGACCCTATACATTGGGGACTAAATTTCTATGCCAAATTTCAAATAACTACTATATATATAGTATATGGGTAAATTCCTTTGAGACCAAACATGCTGTTAAAGTATTTATTTACCACAATGCCAAGTTTTTAACAGTTCATCTAAAACATTATATTAGGGGACTTGCAGCCTCCAAATGTTTGGAATGATGCTTATAGAATAACAAACAGAACTGTTAGAAAATAGTGTCATTTCTAACTTAGAGTCAAATGGATTAGCAGAGCAATTGGAGTGATCAATTTCTTCTATGCTAATGGTGTTAACAAGTAGAGTGACACTTTGCCAAATGTTACCAGATAAATGGTTTCCAGAACAGTTTAGGCACCATATGTGCAAATAAAGTCTGTTTTTATTTATTCCCAGAAATCAGGAGCTGGAATAGATAGTAATGCCCCTTTCTACCTAATAAGACCAGAAGTAATGATTTTCCTTTTCAGATTTATGTTTTCCCACGTGTAAAATAGATAAAATAATACAGAACTATAGGTATTTTCCCACAAAGACATATCAAAATTAATATGGCTGTCTTGATTCATTATGCATATTTACAGTCTTTTCTTATCCTTAGGCATTAAATGACACATATAATTTCTGGTAGAGCATAAAAATAATCCCTTGATGTGAGAGTTTTTAAAATTGTTTCAATACCATGACCTTATTTGAGATTTCCAACAATTCAGCAAGTTTGCCAAAGTAGATTTTAGTACTCTTATATAAAAGATGAAAAACTAAGGTTTGGAAGGTTGACATTAGTTCTCCAAGGTCATATGGCTAGTTAATTAGGTAGAGTCTAGATTAAAACCTAGATTAGTGACTTCTAAACCCATCTTTACTATAAAATTATGTCATATGCAATCCTAATATTCGAATTTAAGGTTTAAACAGCCTTAGGAAAACGTGCAGGGGTTGAAATAAATATTTAGACATTTTGCTTGATGGTATATTCCATTTTCTATTAGATGGAAACACATAGAAACATATTTCATGAAAAATCCAAGAAAATACAGAGAGTCCTCAATTTAGGATGGTTTTACTTATGATTTTTCAACTTCACAATGGTGCTTTCAATTGTGAATGTTAATGGTGAGTGTCCTTATAACCATTCTGTTTTTCACTTTCAGCACAGTAGTCAATAAATTACATGAGATATTCAATACCTTATCATATATATAGACTTCTTGTTAGATGGTTTTGCCTCTGTAGACTAATGTAAGTGTTTTGAACATGCTTAAGATAGTCTAGGCTAAACTATGTTTGGTAGGTTAGATGTATTAAATGCATTTTCCATTTATGATATTTTCAACTTATGATGGCATTATTGAAATGCAACCCCATCATTAGTCCAGGAGCATCTGTAACATTTATGGCTGTGTTTCCCAAACTATGTAAATGGGACAAATATTCTGTAAGATAAAAATTAATTGCTTTGGGAAACCTGGCATATTAACACCTTTGAATAGTCAAGGTACCGATAAGTGCTGCAATAATGCTACCTGTTTTTAACATTGTTATGTCTGCAGGGCTACCTGGGCAGACGTATTTTCAAATGAAAAAGAGCTGGCTTATTCTTAGTACATAGAGTTGCTTACCTTGAACCTAATGAACACAGTCAAGAAAACAGTATCTCTTCCTTATCTCTAGTAGAATCTCCTCTTCAGCTTCCTCTTGGTAATCAGGTGGTCTGTGCTAGGTATGCATTTCTTTAAAAATTATAAATTGGTATTTTTCACTGTCAAAACAATGTTGCTCTGCCCACCCAATAAGTGTCAATCTTCTCCTGTATTTTATATAACTTTGTGACCTGACAATACAATGTCCTAAGTCCCAACTTAGTAACACTGAATCATAACAGTTTGGGAGTAGGGTTATGGAAACAGGCTTAAGTATTTATTCAAACTTAGTTATTTCCTACAGTATCTGAAAGTGGGGGTAACAAACACCCAATAGTATGTATTGCTATGTGCCTTTTATTTTCCTCTTCTTAATATTTATGTGAACATCCCACCAACATATCAGATATGTATTTTTGGAACTTACAAACATCTGTTGTATCCTATATCTATTGCATCCTGCTGCAGATGTTCGGAAATTGAGGACTGTTCCAATCTTGCAACTTTGAAATTATTTCCAGATGAAGCAAAGATCAAAGCCCTCCACAAGCATGCATGGCTTTAAACATATTAGAAGATACATTAAGCCATGTTCCGGCAGAAAGAAGAAGCAAGAGGTAGAATTTTAAAATTTAATAACAGCGGTCTGCAAATAATAGTCACTTTTTACTTTATGGAATCTTAATTTTCAATGATATAGTAATAATAGTTTCCATTTATTATTTTACCAGATTTGATCTAGGTCTGAATCTTAATGATGGCTTTTCCAAAAGGTACTAGCTTAAAACAATAAGGAATTATTTAGTCAAGATAGTTCTTGATCAGTAAATTTTGTGTTACATACATAGCTGTATATAAAATTCAATTTTTATTTTAATTAAACTAAGAATCAAATGACCACAGTGATGATTCCAGCACTGGGTCCTGTATTCCCTGGTATTGTATTAGGTCATATTTCAACTTCTGTTTGTAAATTCTGTTACACAGAAGATCTGGAAATAACCAAATATTCTTTTAAAAGTCAAAACTGTTAGCACTTCAAACCCATTTACTAAAAACTAGAGTAAATAAAAAAGTTTGCTATTTCAAAGATTTATCTGTATTATTAATATGAATCATTAACATCTTTCGAGGGTTAGAAAAATATTTGCTTTAAGCCACGTATTCTCTAGACAACTACTGCTCACTTTCAAGCATATTTAACTGTCTACCTTGAAACATGTTACACCTTTATGTCCTCTGCCTATCATTAGGATATAACCCAAAACAATTCTATTATATGTTCTAGCTAACTACTTACAATTTCATTTGTCAAAAAATAAAAACAAATGTTTTTTACCTTATCAATTTGCTCAGTATATTCAGACATTTACCTAATAAACTATTTAAAATAAAGATTCTGAGAAATATAACCTCCATGAAATTGCCTCAATAGTGGTTAATTTAGGATACCAAATGTCTGATTAAGATGCATTAGAAATCTTAAGAAACAATAATGTTACACGTGGGATGATCAGAATGATAGGTATTATACTAAAGACATTAGGAAAATGGTTTTAATAATCTCAGAACTTTGGCGGAACACTAAATTGCGGGTTTTTTTTTTTTTTTTTTCTATGTCAGAAGTACCTACAATTGCTTCTGAAAAGGAAACATAAATATCAGACAGGGTGCCAGCTCCTCCAGGAATACAGTAGAAAGGCACAGCCTTAATCTTTCTTGCATATGCTTCCAAAAATTTGCTGGATATCTGGGAACATGGAATTAGACCTTGGCCTCTGCTTTTACCTGGGCACTCA
>NC_045435.1:113031733-113087809 GCF_002776525.5 Piliocolobus tephrosceles
GGGAACATGGAATTAGACCTTGGCCTCTGCTTTTACCTGGGCACTCAGTTGTATCTCCAGTGTTCTGGTCACATTTAAGTGTGTATGAGAAAATGATCCAGTCTTTACTTTCCTGGTGGCATACGAGAGTTTCCTCAGAATTGCCAGGGCCCACACTATCCAGCTTCCAGTCATTTACTTTGAAGTTGCAGGCTTTTCGGGGGCTATGTAGAAATATCAAGATGAATCAAGTTTCTCTCACTACCTCACATGCTTCAGCCTCCTCATGTAACGTCATTTTGGGCACCCACCATGAGATTGGTTTCTTAGTCCTTCAGTATAAAGTCAGGAAGGGGCCAGTATATCTCATTCAGGTTTGTAAAGAAATGTAGATTTTTTTTCATCCATAATGTATTAAATACAGATATAATGTAAATTATAAAGTTCCCCCAAATGATTTATTTAATTTTTTTTGGCTAAATAAATTGTTTCATGTACATGAAAGTACTGAATTGATAACCAGACAAGATGGGTCATGCTGCTTTTCCATTTCTCTCTCAGTTTTGCCCTAAGATCTCACACAAGCACTGTTGGTTTTTAACCTCACCAATTCCCCAGCAGCCAGTCACTCCTTAATGTTTTGCAAACTGGCTTTCCCATCTGCCATTTTCTAAAATGATCCTTTGGATTATTTTCTTAATGTTTACTTAAGTCAGTCATTCTCCTATTTCTGTCCTTTAATCACAACTGTTTCTTTTGATTTTGTGGCTACAATAAAATATAATGTGTCCTTTTCCTTCCCCTTCAAGATTAAAGCTGAAGAAGAGGAAGGCCTTGCCTAAGACCTTATTAACAGTCTAAAATCTTGCTAGCAGTGGCTTTAAAGCTTTGTCCAGGTATTGGAATAGCTTAGAGTTATTCAGATCTGATTCTAAATCTTAAAAAGGCTCGAGTAAAAAATAGGTGTGTGTGTGCGGGGCGGGGGGGGGGGGGGGGGGGGGGGGGGGGAAGAAGAAAAAAAGGGGCATCTTTTTTTGTATGATAAGAAGACATACTCCATTGTGAGAAAGATAATCTTGCTAATTAAGAAGGCATTTTATCTTATGGGACTGGACAATCTGTCTCCAAAAACTTACTGCTTGTCTTTGAGAAGTGTGCGAGTTTGCTCTTATAGTCAGAGGAATAACTAAGGCCTTCAGCTCATATGAAGAGAAGACCTTCAAGGAAACTAGACAAGGAGCTCTGACCTACCTTGTACTATTTGCATAACTCGGATTGTCAAAGCCTCTTCCTCATCCTCAACCTCCTTGTCATCATACTGTCCACCCCCTTCCCGACAAAAGCCAAAATTTTATCTGATTTAAAGAACAAAATACCTCCAAAGATTGACTGGTTTGTTACCCAGGCATTAATTAATACTGAATTTCTTAGACTCCAGACTTACTCTGTTGGAAGAAAGAGGAATGGATCCTGAGGGAAAGATTAAATGGGAGGAGTTTTTATCTGAAAGTTGATTGGAGAGTCAGATGTCAAAGATTAGAAGATATTTTCCAAGTGAGGCTCAAGGCAAGAAAACAGGTTAGGATCTGGAGACTTCTATGAAGGAATGAATGGCTTGTGAGGGTTTTAACTTCTTGGCTACTTTTTCTTTGGTTTTACGTTGCTCCTCTTCCTACACACTGTAATGTTATTGACCAAGTGATCACTCAGAAAAGTCTAATAAGTGCCAAATATTCTTGTGTTTTCACGCAAATTCAAGGAACGGGGTAAAGTGGACACAGAAGGAACAAGAACCACAAGGCGCTATAGAGAGATGATCTATAACTGATCATTTTTAATTTACTGGCAGTAGGTTAGAAGAGTCTGAGGTGGAATCAATGACACTCAAGATTTCACAGCAAACTTTGGGGAGGGTGTTGAATTTTCCAGGAATCATGGATTAGTGGTTAAGCCTAATTTGTCACTGGCCAAAGGACAGAGTGACCCTAGTAGATCCTTGGGTTACTTACTTGGTAAACATTCTCCGTGGCTCTTTTAATTCAGATGGCCTATTTATGCAATCTCTTCCACTCCCTTGGAGAGCACTGAGTCTTATATCTGGGACATACTCAATCATTTGTTGGATTGAATCTCCTTGTTGAGATCATATAAAATAATGTCATTACTGGATAAAGAACAGAATCATTTTGCTGATTCCTGAGGTAGTGACTGCATCTACCTTGAACACTGTTAAGCCCACGGTGACTAGTAGAGTACCTTGAACTCTGGGAAGTGCTTAGTAAATGTTTATTGATGATTAATCCAAAAGGTTTCAGAAGCTTTACAGGAGGTTATAAACGGACTGAAAAAATCCATAAATCCCTTAAGACAGGGCCAGACTTACAAGAGTGTTCAAACTGCTTTTTTTCTGAAGCAGTCTTAAAAGAAACATGAAGGAAAAATTTTCAATATCCTATTAAAAGAAAAGAAACATGAAAGAAAAAATTTCAATATCCTACTTTTCTGAGATGGGTTTGCAAATGCAATCAGGATGTCTAATATTTATGGAAAAGTTTTGGCTTTTTTATTTAATCTTCTGAGATGACATTACCCTCAACTGTCTAGTTGTTTTATAGATATCTTTAGCCTTTAGTAATCAGAGGCATGTGGAGTTATATACTTCTCCAGGCTGCCAACTATTATGTTATAGTGAAAGCAAGTCTTAGACCAAACTCTCATTTTTATAATGGTTGATTAGTAAGCAGACACAAATATTCTCATACATCCTCTCCTTGTATATTCAAGGGAGCACACACCCGCTGTCCTCGGAACTCTTGAAGAATAACAACTATGAATGGAAATTCCTTTTCTGTTACATCCCAGGCAGATGCAACAAGGTGAGGCCAGCCACTGTTTGAGCTGCAGGCCGTGAAATGAGACACATGGTACCAAATAGGCATCTATACTGTGAATACTTTTCTGAAAGTATGAACCTGCTGAGATTTTATATTCTAGTGCCTCATTTAAGAAAGAGCAGTGATATCAATACAACCTTTCTAGCCACTGACAAATTTTAAACACTTGTCATTTTGCCATATAGATTTCTAATATCTCTTGAGCTAATTGGCAAGCTTTCTGGTGTAATTTCACTAATAATATTTGAAGGACTCATGTAGCCACCCTGGAAGGTAGTGTCCTGATTTGAGTCCTTCAGTGCTAAAGAATAGATTATCATTTACTTAAACAGACATACATAATCACACACTGCACTGTTTATATTAAAGTTTTTTAAAAAAGTGTATTATCTTCATATAACATAATGGGTGACTTACTTACATTAATATTATCATTATAAGGCTCATTTTCCAAATGAGAAAACTGAAGTTCAGAGAGTTTAATGTAGAAAAATCTTTACGGCCACCATGTAAATCAGAATTCAACTCTGGGCTTTTCCTCATCCACAATAAATAGGGAAACATGGTGGTTATGTAGTTTTCTTATGGCTAATAGAAGAACTCAGGGAACTAAGGAATATGTGTGAAAACGTTTATACAAATCATTTTGTACAATGTTATGGACCATACACTTATTAATAGAGCAGTGCATACATAAAAAGTCTATTATCTTCAGATAAAATAATAGGTATGTTACTTATTATTGCTATTAATACTATAATTGTTCATCTCATTTTCCATGTATTTCATACATTAGCTTTGGAGAAAGGCAAGGGCATCATAGTATCTGCATGAGGAATTTAAGTATGTAATGATGCTTAAGTACTTGCGGGTAACCTGGCTTACTATAGAGATGAAATTTAATAAATAGATAATTGATATATTCATTACACAATTTTTTCTCTTCTCAAGAAAGGGGTATGATGAGAAGAATCACATGAAGATCTTTCACAGAAAAAAGTCTATATCCCTGTGACAATGGTTTTCATTGTCTCTGTGAGTATTTGGCAGGAACAGAATGGCAGACACTACAGAACATAATTGCTAGCAAGTAGTTTCTGCCATTGACTGAAGAATGATCTACATGCTCTTAACTTTCAGTATAAAAATCAAATTTTAAACTCCACTTTTCATCATCTTCTCTCATTTCTCTTCCCTTCATACTCTACTCATTTTTCCGTCATGAATGACTGCAACTCTCCTAATGAACAATCCTGTCCCTTTGCTTTTATTCTTGTTGTCTGCGTCACCTGCTACACCTTTGCCATTTTCTCTCCTAGCCATCATCTCCCAAAAAGTTCATTTGTTTTTGTATCTCCTGCATACCAGATTGCCTGATATATCATAGGTCCTTAAAACTTTGTGGAGCGAATAAAGGGATGAATGCCTTTATTCCTATCTTTCATGATATTACACCTGGCCCATTTAGAGGACTTAGAGCTGTCAGGCAAGGAACAAATTTTGTTTTGGAAACTGGATCAAGGTTTGGAGGCATGGGGTGAGGGTAGTCTACTATACAGTTATTATTTTTTTTTTTATTTTCTGAGATGTAATTTCACTCTTGTTCCCCAGGCTGGAGTGCAATGGCACGATCTCGGCTTACTGCAACCTCTGCCTCCCAGGTTCAAGTGACTCTCCTGCCTCAGCCTCCCGAGTAGCTGGGATTACAGGTATGCACCACCACACCCAGCTAATTTTTATATTTTTAGTAAAGATGGGGTTTCCATGTTGGCCAGACTGGTCTCCAACTCTTGACCTCAGGTGCTCTACCTGCCTTGGCCTCCCAAAGGGCTGGGATTACAGGCGTTGAGCCACCATGCCCAGCCTCCTATACAGTGATTTGATCTCAGGATAGTGCTATCTGATCCCTGCTCTGAAATTCAGTCTTTTTCCTGGTGTGGTCTGCAGCTGCATTCTGCAAGCTAGCAACAGACAGGCTCTTACAGATGCTAATGGTTACAAGAGAAATGTGGATTCAACGACCAACATAGTCTTATCAGTAGTAAATGTAAAGATATTGTTCATTTGAATATTACACATGAACTTTCAGTGACAAATGTGTTAGATCAGAGAGTAAAAAATTATAGTTAGGACCCACTGCAACTTCTTTTACTTACATTTAGGTATCTTATTTTATAAGGCACATTAATTACTTTATCTTTGCATGCTTTAAAAACTATTATTAAATACAAATTTCCCTTCACATATACAATGATAAGGACTTAATTCCCAGCCCTAGGCTTAAAGATAAAGCTATACTGTTTCACTGGCTGGGGTATCCCACTCAGCAGCATAGCTAAAGTCTAGCCAGTACAGTTTTGAAAAAGTCAATGCCCTCAAAAAATCTAACAACCCCATCTTAAACCAAATTTCATATGTACTTTGACTACTAAATTCACCTTTAGTGAACTTTGAAAAATTCTGAGCTTTTCCTAAAAATAAATATACATTGTGATTGTAAATTTTTCCAGCTCCACTTCATATGTTTTTCGTAGATACAGTAGAATGAATGAATGGATGTGTGTGTGTTCTAAAGCGGGAGTGGCGGGAGTGGGGAGATAGAGCAACAGGTGGTAAGTTGAATCACAATGATTCATCTGTGCCAAAGAAAATGAGATTCTTACCTCTTTAAATTATGAGCCAAGAAATTGATTGCTTGGGCCTCAACACTTCTAAGTCTTGAATGTAGAGGATAAAAACTTTCCCTAGCCAACTGATATTTCTGAAACCAAATGAAGGTTTGGTAAGGAGTGGCAAGACAATGCTTTTATGTGCTACTTATCTGCTTGTATTAGGGCTCTTATCTCCAGATTTGAGAAGCTAACCATACATGTTTGAACGTGTGTTAATTGAAGCTTGTTACCTATAATGTCCAGGTAATCACCCGAACAGATGCAACGTTCTGTTCTCCACAGGACAAGGATGCATTCTGACGAGAAATTTCTCTCTCTAATTTCCTTTGTTTCCCGTTTCTATTTTGATTTCCTGGGCCTGCTGTATTTGGCAGGCAGACACATTTTCCAGATGAAGCAGTGAGGAGGGTGATAATCAGGACATGCTTTATGATGTTCTTTTCAGGTTGCTTTATGCAGCACCATATCTAAAGAACTCAGCCTTCCTGAATGTCCAGGCAGGTGGCTCCTTTATGAAGCCCACTGAAATAGCTTGTCCCAAAATGGACAAGTTACAAGCTACCAACTGAGAAGGTAAAAGCACCATCACTATGGGTTGTCTAAGGTCAGACACTTGGACTAAATGTACAAAGATGAGAACTACATGGACTTTGGGGCAGCTTTTAAAATGGCTCAATAAATAATCACCATTCAATCAGAACAGCAGTAAAGAGACTGGATGTATTCAAAGGCAGTAAAATGGAGGTGAAAGCTACTTTCTTTCCATTTAACTGAGCCATTGTAAGGATCAAGTAAGGATCCAAATGAAGATATTTCAGAAAATGTTAAAATTTAATTCTTATCTATCCCACATATTATCTTTTCTATTATTATTTTACTATTTTTCATGACTCCAGCTGGAGGGAAGCTGGAAGTCAAATTTAAATTATTATACCTTTACAAAATTATTAGAAATGAATTACCTCTTAAAAATGAATGTAGGATAGGTAGCATTCCTGCTGGCTCTCAGGCTAAGCTTACTGCGTAAATCTATTTGGTCAAAAAAGACCTTTTGTTTTAGGGGACTGACTATCAAAATTAAAAATTCAGAGTGTTTCCAATAAAAATTTCATATTCCTCTTATTTATTAGAAAATTAGGAGGTTTAGTAGCAATGGTTTCTCATTTAGCATTAATTCTTTCATTCAGTCACTCATTCAACAAATTCTCATTGAGAGATGGGCATTTTTAAACACATTGAGAAAATGACAGAATAAAGTGGTAAAAATCAGCTAGAACTAGCAGGAGCTGCTTCTGTACACAGCTTTTTCTACTTTAGTTTTATCATAGCCCCCACCACCCCTGTATTATATTCAGACAACCAGGCTCACTATACTCATTTCTTTTAACTGCCTTGTTCCTATAAACATTTGTGTTTGTGATGCCTGGAATATACTTTCAGTGTGCACTCAGATTTTAGAAAGAGACCTTAAGTGGACCCAATTTATTGCATTTCAAATAATACATGAAGGATAAAGTTGGGAAGAAAATAGCCAGCTGTTATTACACTCAACTCAAGCCTCTATTAAGTACCTGCTATGTGTACCTTCTTTGAAGGGTTAGTATTGGAACTGAACCTTGACAGGAGAGGAGTTTCTACAGTAGGACACAAGGGGAGGGTGACATTTCAGATGAAGGTAGTATGACTGACACATTTAAGAATGTTGAAGAGACGAGTTTGGCAGGAACATGGGAAGAAGGTGGGAGTATTACTATTTCAGAGACCTACACCTGATGCAAAAAATGCAGGGGCTATTGTTACTATGTCAAAAGAATTAGCTATTATAAGTAAAAAATCTGCCAAAAAATAACAAAAGGATAACATAGAATCAAGTGCTTTTAAAATATTATGCCCTTATAATGCCTAAATACTAGAAAATAACCACACACTTGGATTGTGTGGTTCTACTCTACTTGTAAAGGTTGAAAGGGGAGGAATACAGATAATTTAGAAGTTTTTAAATGTCTACATTACTTGATCTTATCAAACTCCCACACACTTGGGCATGATTAAACTATTTAGATAAGATTTCTCACACAGTATTCCAAGATATTAAGCTTGATGAGTCATGACGGTAAAAATATTTATTAAGCCTCAGCTTCAGTCTAGGAAACATTTTTAGTTTCCTCTGGTGTCAAACATAATGGTTAAAATCATATTGTCCCCGTGACATTTCCAAAAGGAATGATGAGATATACCCTATTGTGCATGTGTATAAACTGTATCTATCTATCTTACCAATAGAGTTTAGAGCAGTAAATAAGAAGTTAGCATGCCATGCTAGCACATGACATTTTGTAGTTAAGAAAAAAAGCTTCTAATGTCTTTGGGGGCCAAGAAATCTCCTCTTCATTAACATCAAATTTATTTATTTATTTTTAGTAAGTATTATGTAAATACCATGTGCCTGGTGCTAGATTAGGTATAATGGAAAAGGTAGCTTAGAAAAATCACAGAAGTTGTCCTCCAGGAGTTCATGACTTCCAGGGGTCTCCTTTTCCAATATGGCATTTACACAGGTTTAAAGAAAGGCAGAATATCTTATTTTATATTATCTTCTCAGTCCCAGGTTAAGGCAAGCTTTCATATGGAGAGTGAATTGACTCCTAACTATATTAACAATTATGATGGGAACAATTAACTGAGGAAGAATTTATTGTCGCACACAGTATCCTAAGAATTAAGTTACATAAATATTTAATCTTACTCTCTGCAGTGCATTTGGCTGGAAGGAATATACAGAAATAATAAAAACCACATTCATTCAACACTTGGCTCATCTGTACCTGTCACTCCTCTAGACACTTCATGGGCATTATAATTTTTACACTATGACCCAGGTCTGTCAGGTTGCAAAGTATATTTTCTTTCCTCTACACTATGCTCTGGTGCTTGCCCTCAGTGAACTCATAAATCTAATGGGAGAGACAGGGATACCACACATAAAGCAATAAGAGAATAAACAGAAACTAGTTCTCTGGCCTTGACTTTAAAGCCCAAAGAAACAAACAAACAAAGAAACAGTGACAATACAGCAAATCCAGTTCAAGAAAGGGAAAGGTGAAGGCTCTAATGGCAGTGATAGAGTAAAAGGCTTCTTCTTTCCAGCATCATGCCTGGGTGAACACAGATTTGCCTCCACTCCTTCTTAATGTGTTACCTTGCACTTATATGCTCATTTCTTCATCTGCAACACGACAATATTACTTATTGCACTGTGAGACTAAAAGTTTGATGTAAAAGGTGTTGCATGATGTCTACCCCAAAGTAGAAGCTCTGTGTTGTTAAATTTAACAGGTATTTTCTTCTTTTTATGATTTAACCTTATAGTAGTTTCTGACAAAGTGACTGGTGACCACTCTCCGGAAATATTCCTCACTCCTTGTGGCCTAGGATGCTACAGTCTTAAAAGTTTTCTTCCTATCTCTTGAATCCTCTTGGTTTCTTTTGGGACTCAGTGCTGAGTTTTATCTGCTTCTTTTATCACTGTATACTTTCTCTATATACAATCTCATGTACAACCATGACATGTACATGTATATTCTGCCAACTCACTAGGCAATATTTCAGACTTTGACCTCTCTTTGAGTTCCAAACTGGAATATGCAGCAGCCTATTCAGTATCTCCACTTAACCATCTTACCAGCATCCTAAGAAGAGTATGTCCACACCTGAACTCCCTGTATCACACCACCTCCCCCACCCAAACCCCTTCTCTCTCAGTTTTCTCTAGCTTAGTAAATGGCACGACCATCTTGCTCATTGTTCAGGCCACACATCTAGGGATCATTTTTGATAATCTTCACCTCCTTGTGCTCATATATAGTCAATCATGAAATCTTTTCATGACTTCCTCTTAAATATATTTTAAATCAAAACTCAACTTTTTATCTTCCCCTGCTGCAACCTAGTGTAAGCCAACATGGCCTATAGATGAAAATATTAAATGAGTCTTACTTTTCCTTTCTTTACCTAGATCATCCTACACACAGTCATCAAAAAGTCCTTTCAAATCTGACAGTCTACTCAGATCATACCTAAACTTTAAGCCTTTTAATGGCTTTTCATTGCTCTTAGAATACAGATAAAAACCTCAACCTTTGCCTAAAATGCTACCTTATAATCTGGCACTTAAGTATTCCTCCAACTTCATCTCATGCCATTCTCCACCTACTCTCAATATTCTCCAGCTGGACTAGCCTTTGTTACATTCTTCATGTGTCCCAAGCCCGCACCTGAGCCAGGCTCTTTGAATCTGCTGGCCTTTCTGACATTGCCTGGTCAGTTCCCAGTCAAACTTCAAGTGTTAGCTTAAACTGTCTCAAAAAAGTTTCCAGGAACCTCCATGATCCTTTTGTTACATGCTCCCATAAAATTCTGTGTTTCTTCATCCCAGCATTTAGCTCATTCATAATATTCATACATATTTTTTATATGTGTGCAATAATGTATATCCACATATACATATATGTGTATTATAGTATATTTGTTTCATTTTAATCTCTCCCATAGAACAGGGACTATGGTGATTTTATTTATCAGTGCCAAGGTATTCCCATAAATTAGTACAATGCTTGTACAAAACAGGTTCTCAAGAAGTATCTTTCAATGGAGGAATATTCAGTGGATTAATGTTCAATAAACGGTAGCTATTTACAGAGCAGTAACAATTATATCAGTGACAATGTATAGTAGTCAGCTTGAGCTGTCATAATAAACACCATAGACTGGGTAGCTTATACAACAAAAATTATTTTCACACAGTTCTAGAGGCTGGAAAGTTTAAGATTAAAATGCTGGACAATTTGGTTCCTTGCAAGGTCTCTCTTTATGGTTTATAGATGGCCACATTCTCACAGAAAGGGATCTATCTTTCTTCCCCTTCTTATAAGACCACCATCCTACTAGAGTAAGGCCCTACCCTTATGACACCATTTAATCTTAATTATCTCCTGAAGACCCTACCTCTAGATACAGTCACACTGGATGTTAGGGCTTCAACAGATATATTTGAGAGAACACAATTCTGACCACAGCACAATGTTTTATGAAGATATACAAGACTTGAAATGCACCAACATATCTGGAGGAGGAGGCAGCTGAAGTACTTAGGATATATTAATAAGAGGTTCTAAAAGCTGAACAGATATGTTGATTAGTGAAGGAAGTCTTAGAAATAACTGCAGATTCTTGAGCTTTAAAGCATGACCACTACAGTTTCACAGGACGATCAGTATGGCATCTATGGGCAGAATAGATCAAATGGGTGCCGGCTATGATATTCACCAGTGTATGAGGCGTAGAAGCAAGATCTTCAGTAATGGAAGCAGGAATACATGAAAGGGAGTCATTCTAAGAGACTTCCATAGAAAGATAATGCACTATGACTGCCTGGAAGAAAAAAATATGTATTTATGACTCTATGAAACAAGAGGATAGAAAGAATTCTATGAGAATGGGGGACTGTGAAGGGAATGTTTCCAAACCAGGGAAGAAACCCTAAGGCAGAATTGTAAACAAAACAAAAGGTAAACAAAACAACAAAAATAGCCTCTTGACTACAGACTCAACATTGATTAACGCCCAGGCAGAAATCTTTGACAACCACAGACGATGCATGGGCTCTCGGCTGTCTCTTTTGTAATTCACCGGCAACAAATTCCAATGTTCTGCCTACTCTGGTGGCCATTAATTTTTCTGCCTTTGTCACTGGTTTTCATTTCCAAAGCCTGCCTGCAAATGGCTCTCTGATCTTTGCTTTGGGATTCTCAATTATGAATCCTGATGAGTTGGAGTCTATACCAGAAATCTCATGGTAGGTGAATTTACCTTAAATTAAGCATCCATGTTTCACATTTCACTTGTCTTCTAGCTAAATGAGTAACTGGTAGCATTTGGCATCCTCTTCTTGGTGGTTCCAAGATATGTTCATATATCAGTTGATATTTGCATATACACTTGCTATCTTAAAAAAAGCTTTCTCCTTATCTCATTTTAAAGAGGAAATTTTCATTTATTTATTTGTTATTAAATTTTATTTTTGTTAATCAATAGCATGCTGCTGAAACAAATTGACTTAGTACGTCTCTGACAACCAAAAACACCGGCGTAAACAGGTATAGCAGATCTAAGAATGAGAAAAATTCCCTCTTCTGTCTGTTATTTAAAACCCATAAACTAAGCAAGGGTAGGAAATGGTTTTCCATGTGAGGGAAAAACCAGAGCAAATGATCTTTGCTTTGGGAGGTCTAGCTCTGGGCTTTGGCTTAAAAACAATGTCACTGTGAAATCTGAAGGGCAAATTTGCCACATGATGATCATGGGGATGCGTAAATTGCATTTTTTCCTTCTCCCTGAAGAGGTTATTACAGAACAAGAATTATTTTGAAAATGTCATCAGAGAGGTGGAAAAAAATAATCTCCCCCTCTAGGTAGAAGATAATAAAAGACCAAGGGATCCTGGTGGATTTTCAGCTAACAGAGGACATAACCTGTCTTTCAGTTAAAGCAACAAAGTGTGCAGCAATGTTACATTTCCTTTGTATGACCCTGCTATTTTTATTTTATGGTTATTAAGCCTTTCCTTCATGCTCAGCCTCTTAGAGAACATGCAGAAAACCAGTCTTCCAAATGGGTTAAAACTTTATGTGAAAAAATTTTGATCTCAACGAGGTTACCTGCTAATAAGGGGGAAAATAATTAGATGCAGATGGCATTGAACAACTTACTATGTTTTTACGGAGATTGAAAATGGGCAAAATGACTGCTTGGGAAATACGTTTACTCATTTTTCCTATTATCTATGTTTATAAAAGTTCTACAGGGTATGTTAACACAGTATAATTGAAAGCCAGTCCAAAGGAGAAGGAATTTCAAAGCGGAGGAAGAGAAGTCTTTACTTAGGAAAGACGGAAAAACTTTCCACATATATGAAGTAAAAGAATAGATGGAGGAGAGCATGGGTGTAAATTAGAGGCAGAAAAAATCTGCTTGATTTACAGAAGAAAATGACAAGTACAAGAATAGTGAGTTCAGTTTCTCATGTTTATATGCTCATGTAGGCTCAACTCTACAAAGTAAAGAAATTAGAAACATACGTTGTGGTAGTATATTCCAGTTTATGATTTTGTCCCCATGAAATCCTATGTAAGTTAAATGATGAACACTTTAATATATGGGCATATAGTTCTCATTGTGTAAATTCCCGGAGGTATAAGAACTTGAAAGTTAAAACTTATTGTTTGTTTTTTGATAAAAAAATTCAGTGCTGAGAACTGGATATTTAAGCATCCAGAAGTGAATCTATTCCAAATGAAATTGTATGCCCATAGCTATGGAGCCAATATTATTTTTCTTAGTTTCCTGTACTGGAAGTCTAGTTTAGGACTAATTTCTAAGGCTACTTGAAGCTCAAGCCACAATTGCTGATTACATTAGCTAATTTCATATACTTGCCAACTTGTCTAGAATATAAATGTGGACCCAGGGTGACAGTGTTGCCCTGTGCTTTATGCACAGCATTTTTACACAAAGCACAGGTCACCCTATTGGGTGGAAATGTGTCTGGTCAGTAATCTCAAAATAAAATGCTCCTGTAGACAGTAATATTCCAAGTCACATTCATTCCACTTAGGGCCTATGGACAGACTGGAGGTCAAGTAGAGTTGAAAAGGTCAAGCGGCTGTTAGACAGAACTTGCTGCTTTTGTTCTTTCAAATGCTGTCACTAGTCACTGCTCCAAAGCAGCAGAAATAATGAGCATATGTGCTTGGCCTGAACTCTCAATGTATTACCAACTGTAGGGCACACACAAGGCTACCCAGTTGACTCTAAAGGTATTATTCAAGTTGAACTTGAATTTCCCTTGCTCTAAGGTAATTCCTGGTGCATAAGTTACAGAACTTTGAAAGCTGCAGACTACTCGCTTACTGAAGTGAATGGCTAACATAGCAAGGCCTGTTGTTCTGCAGATACAGATATATTGAGGGTCAAATAACAGCTGCTGGGCCTCCTTATAGCAAGAGTCAGAATACAGCCATAGAGTCGTGAGCAGTGAAGCCTGGATTCAAAGTCAATTAGGTTTGAGTTTCAACGCTTTCAAGTTGTGATAACTTGGCCAAGAAACTATCTTTTTGAGGTTTAAAACTTTACCTTTTGGGAGCATAACTCTCCTCTCTCAATTAAATCTCCATACTGCTGAAAGAGACAGGGAGAAAGAGATATGTTTCTGTAACTGAAATATGACCACGTCGTATCTTGTTTTGAGATCTCCAATTGTTTCTTAATGCCATAGGGTTAAATTCAAACTTTTTAAGAAGGCAAAGTGGGTCACTGGTAAATATTTTTTATGAGTCAAATTAATAAATGAATTAATAAGATGACCAGGTGGAACCAGTAATAAATTAGTACTTTTGATTTTTATTTGTTTTAAGATGGAGTCTTGCTCTGTCACCCAGGCTGGGGTGCAGTGGCATGATCTCCGCTCACTGCAACCTCTGCCTCCCGGGTCCAAGTGATTCTCCTGCCTCAGCCTCCTGAGTAGCTGGAATTATAGGCACGCACCACCACGCCCAGCTAATTTTTTTTTTTTTTTTTGTATTTATAGTAGAGGTGGGGCTTCGCCATGTTGGCCAGGCTGATCTCAAACTCCTGACCTTGTGATCCACCAGCCTCAGCCTCTCAAAGTGCTGGGATTACAGGTGTGAGCCACCACGCCTGGCCATAAGTCAGTACTTTTTTCAATACTTGCTATGTGCTTGATGCAATGTAAATTGCTTCTCATCATTTCATGTAACCCTTAAAATCAACTTTACATTTATTTCTGATTATATTTCAAGCTCTATACTTTTGTAATACTCAGATGTTTGTCAATGTTTGCTATTTTTCATGTCAATGGACATTTTGTGAGGTATTTAAGCATCTATATCAGTGGTTTTCAAGCTATGAATAGCAGTATTTAACAAAATACAGCTATTATTTAAAAAGGAGCTTAGCACTCCTGTTAAATGCTAGTTAAAACAAATATAAATAAATATCTTTACTACAGGAACTTTCTGGCCTTTAATATAAGTCACTGGACCATGACTATATAAGGGAAAATACAGTAGAATTGTATTAGTTGACAAAGGAATTTCTTTGGGTTGAACAACTATTAAGATGTACTAGCATTCCACAAAACACAGTTTGGGAAATTCTGATCTAAGTAAATCTTAAAGTGATGGGTCCCAGGCAAATATTCCCAGAGCAATTTCTAAGTTAAGAAGCTAGTTTAGCTTCTAAGTAAGTTGTGCAGTAACACTGTAGTCATTCCAGGAAGAAACTCTTGTTTTGAAGCAGTTTTAGAGACTCTAGCAATAGCATGTGTTATAGAATAGACGACCCCAGTGTAAGTCCATAGAATGACTAGGCACATGAAAAAGCTTTCCTATATCCATGTGAAATGAAACTATTTTGCCAGTCTAATAGGTTTGCACAAAATTTTAAGACAAGGGGGATTTAAAAATAAATTCTAAAAATTCCAAGCTATGAGATACTTTGAAGTGGTTAAAAGGAGTAAGATAAACCTATGCATAATGTAGAGAATGTTGTCTATATCAAATAATTAAATGAAAGAGAAACAAATTGTAGAAAATACATTATATAAAGATTTTATTTATCATGTTAAGAAACATGTACATTTATAAATGCACAGAAGTGGGTCAGGAAATTCACATACAAAACTCTAATGGTGGCTTCTGAAAAGATGAATCATGGGATGATGCATCGTGGGTAAAAGAAGACATTGAATTTTTACTCTACTAACCTTAGTATTATTTGAGATTTCAATAAAAAAGTATTACTTTTATAATAATTTTATTTTAATGTAACCATACATGTTCTAAGCATGAAGAAAAAAGCATATTCCACTGTTTTTCTTCTATGTCCTCTGCCTTAGCTAGAGATAGAATACTTATTATTGCCTTTCTAGAAGATTATAGAGAATAATATTGAGATTACATATGGTCATTTACTATATCACATGAAGAATGTCAGGCAATGCTCACCTTCAGTTAGGTAATCTGTACAAGTCAAGGGTGCAACAGGAAAACCATATTATGACCTTTAATATGTAATACAAAGCCACCAATTTCCTAATTTGCATTCTACTTGGATGTAACATCTCCTCTCCAGACCATTCCAAATGCTTAGATTTTCTTATATTTCTTTTCTTTTTTTTTTTTCTTTCTTTTTTTTTTTTTGAGACGGAGTCTTGCTCTGCCACCCAGGCTGGAGTGCAGTGGCTGGATCTCAGCTCACTGCAAGCTCCGCCTCCCGGGTTCACGCCATTCCCCTGCCTCAGCCTCCCAAGTAGCTGGGACTACAGGCGCCCGCCTCGTCGCCCGGCTAGTTTTTTTTGTATTTTCTATTAGAGACGGGGTTTCACCGTATTAGCCAGGATGGTCTCGATCTCCTGACCTCGTGATCCTCCCGTCTCGGCCTCCCAAAGTGCTGGGATTACAGGCTTGAGCCACCGCGCCCGGCCTATATTTCTTTTAGATCATGAAGGTAGGCAAATGCTAGAAACCTCCTTCTTCCTACTCCTCAGATCACCCCATATGTACTTGCTGAATATCTAAGAATCCTTCAAGAATAACTTCAGAATTTTATTATTTGGTGAAATGTTTCCTCACTAGCTCCCTCTCCACCACAAGTGAATACATTATGCTTAAAAATTTTTGAATCTTAACACTTATTGCAACATACTGAAATTGTTGTAGATAGAACTTTAGCTTCTATCACTACGTTGTGTACTCACAAAAACATTTCTTCTTCTTCTTCTTTCTCAGAGCCTGCAAGACACAGGCTTTGGGAATTAATCCCAAATTAAGTGTTTCAAAAATGAATGGCTTTGGTCATGGAGTTAGGATGCTATGTGCAAGATATTAGAGTAAGCTCTCTGAGAACTATGAAGCTGAAGCAGGCATAGATGCTTCCACTAGGTAAACAGGTGAAATAGATACAAATAATACTAAGAAGATAGTGATTAGGGTCATGAGAAGAATTTAGAGAAAATGCTTGCTGCCCATTCCCCTTAAAAAAAAAAAAAATCCCTGAGCACTGGTAAGTGGCAGTGGCTCAAACATTTTATGAATTTTGAAAATAAAAAATAAAAATAAAAGAGAGAAAAATGACTGGTTTCTAAAGTACATGAAAAATCAACAACAAATAACTACTAATAACATGGCCTTCATTAACAGAGAGAAAAAACAAAACAAACTCCTGGTGAAGCACATTTATTTCCTGCATATAGAATTTCTTTGTTCTCTTTGAAGCCAGATTAGTTCAGATCCTGAAATAGAGTATTGGACTTGAGTGTCTGTTAAGATTACATGTTAAATAAAGGACATTTTTAAATGAGTCACACAAACTAAAACCTGCTTTATGAAAATGGCAGTAATAGAGTTTCCTTCTAATAGTTGGTTAAATCAATCATCTTTTCATGGATTTCAGAGCTTTCCAGCTGATAGGCAGCAGCGCAATGATGTGTTGCAAAGAGGTTTCAGGTGTGTTATGGACTTCTTGCCACTCTCATGGCCATTCCTCACCAGCCATAAGCAGGCTGGTTCATTTATGGCAGTGATTTTTCTTTGTGTGCTGTGATATATATTATATATAGAAAACAACTCAAGAAACATTGATCTACTGTCATTCGATATCTTCATTTTTTCACATGAACCAGTTTTTTTTTTTAATAGATGCCTATTACAGACATAATGTAATTGAAGGGAATGATAGCAAAACAAAATAGGCTATAAAGTTAAAAATATTAAATATCATTGAAAATTCAAGATTTTCTGTACCCTTGAAGAAGGCATTTAACCTTTTTTACTTTTAGTGTGCCTGTGCATAAAATGAATAAAATAATATCTGTCAAGCCAACTTTTAAATGATTGTTACAAATATAAAATAAAATAATGGATGTAAAATGCTTTGAACCCTGTGTATTATTAAATTATAAGGCTGTCAATTACAGTATATACTTTCCATTCATGGAATAGAAATATTTTTTCATATATCATGTTATTAAGTCTTCTAAGAAATGAGAAGATAGAATAAGTGAAAGTCATTCAGAACTGAAATGAAATTTAACTGAAATATGGCTCATATGCCTTCTATTTCAATTGCCATTATCTAAGAATATTTAAACTCTCCATTTGCACTGAGTTAATATTGAAGTTCATGATCAACATTCATCTTTGTGGTATGTGAGTATGTATACAGTTTCCAAATGCTATCTTAGTCTGTGAGTTCTAAAAATCTTACATGTTGGCCGGGCGTGGTGATTCATGCCTGTAATCGCAGCACTTTGGGAGGCCGAGGCAGGCAGATCACTTCAGACCAGAAATTTGAGACTAGCCTGGACAACATAGTGAAACCCTGTCTCTACAAAAAATACAAATATTAGCCAGGCATGGTGGCACATACCTGTAATCCCAGCTACTCAGGAGGCTGAGGTATGAGAACCCCTTTAACCTGCATGATGGAGGTTGCAGTGAGCTCAAATCATGCCATTGCATTACAGCCTGAGCTATAGAGTGAGATTGTCTCAAAAAAAAAAAGAAAGAAAGAAAGAAAAAAAGAAAAAAGATCTTACATGTCACAATTCACAATGCAGCATATAGAACTTGTGTTCATAAATGTAAGATGATAGTGATGTTGATAATGAGTGGTGTTGGTGGTGGTGGTGTACAGCAATGAGAATGGTGATAATATATTTGACTAAAATATACTTTCCAAAGCCTTTATATTATCTATTTTAGTATTTATAAAAGTGTATTACGGCCGGGCATGGTGGCTCATGCCTGTAATCCCAGCACTTTGGGAGGCCGAGGTGGGTGGATCACGAGGTCAGGAGTTCAAGACCAGCCTGACTAACATTATGAAACCCTGTCTCTACTAAAAATACAAAAATTAGCCGGGCGTGGTGATGCATGCCTGAAATCCCTGCTACTTGGGAGGCTGAGGCAGGAGAATCACTTGAACCTGGGAGATGGAGGTTGCAGTGAGCCGAGATCAGCCCTCTGCACTCCAGCCTGGGTGACAGAACAAGACCCTGTCTCCAAAAAAAAAAAAAAAAAAAAAAAAAAGTGTATTAAACAAATTCCATGGAGGCTATGGGATTTGGGAATTGAATGGTTAATAATTTTCTTATGATGGACTTCCCAGTGTTTTAATATTCTAAGAGATTTTACTAGGAAATTTTAGATGGTAGGTGACATATGCACGATTCACGATGGGAACATTTTTAACTGTTAAATGGAATAATTTTGGGATGCCCTCATCTAATGTAGAGACATATAGAACCTTAGTGCTTGAGGTGACCACAGTCACACGTCATGTACTTCAACATCTTCATTGAGCAAATAAAGCATTAAAGCTCAGAGGAGTTAAATGACATTTTTTGAGGCTACCCAGCAAATTAGCGATAGAGGATAAATTATAGTCCAAACTTTTAAACCCTAGAGCGTTGTCTTTTTTATTATGACATCTGAGATGTAAGAGTATCCCCAGGCTCCCTTTATCTCTACATAGTCTTTTAGGTAACTGACCTGCTCTCCCTTATCACCTCTTCCCAGCCTCATTTGTACCTTTTATTTCTGGGTCAGGATTCCAAAGTTATCCCCATGACTTCAACATTCTCTGGATGGAAGGACCTCTCCATGAATCAGTTATCTTAATGTGGATTCTATAATGTGGTTTTATATATCTGTGTAACACATGACAAAAATAATATCTAGAGGTAAGATTTGCTTAGGGTAATGAAGCAGTCAGCGACATGGAGAATCAGGGATAGAACCTAAATAACAGCTGAGATCTAATCTTCTTTTCCCATGCTTCAATTTTTACAGTAATAATGGCTATTATATATTGTGCTTAAGTATCAGTCATTATGCTTAACTAAGTCCTGCAGTTCTCTTATTTAATCTCATTGAAAAAATGAGTACACTCCAGGTGATCAAATCACTTTCCAAGGTCATAGGGCTAATGAGCAGCTGTGCAAAATTTGAACCCAAATCATTGACCATTCTCTACTTACTTTGATTTTTAATTTGATACTACAAAAATCAAAATATAATTAATTTTGAAAGAGACTGTCTACAATCCCAGGACCATTTTAGATGTCAGTAAAGTCAATAGTCCTTTGTTAACCAGGCAGTAAAGATATGCCTATCAAAGTTTGGAAAATCTAGATTCTGATCCAATTGTTGCTCCTTATTAGCTATATACTCAAAAGCAAATTATTCTGTAACTCAGTTTACTTGCCTTTAATAGATGCCTGCTATTTTGTAGGACAATATTGAGATTAAGGAATTTGGAAAGTCAGAGATTCCTGATACTTGGAAGAGCCTAGTCTCTTTGATGAGACCTAGTATTGTTAGGAACCTTTGAATTGGGGTAAAAATGAACATTATAAAGAAAGATGCATTTTTTGGGGACATATGTGAGGTAGAAAAGTATAACATCTTACAGATAATGTATAATTGCATGTAAACTATGCAGCGTTAGATAAAGTATGACAAATACCACTAGAAGTTATGTGAGCAAAATTAGATTTAACAAAATTGTAATTTAAAAGGAAACATACTGAAAAAAGAAAAGATGCCAACGTTTTAGTTGTATTTGAAAGATTAATAATTTTTGTGACTTGATTGGGTTGAGACTTAAATCCTCACTGAGTAAGGCATCAGATAAATTGGCATGAAGCATCAATTTTACAATATTTAGAGCACTTCCAGGAGTTTTGAAATTGTTTATATGCCATTTTAAAATTGAGGATTATCCATAATGAGAGAGATCATTTCTACAACTTCACTCACATTACTGGGGGCTGTAAGTTGATATTCATAGGTTGGTGTTTTAATGAATTACATAAAATCTTTCCTCAATGTTTATAAAATATGTTTGTTACTGCGATCTGCATTTCTAGAAACTTGCACGTCTAAATATTTCTAGTGTTTCACATGGGTGAAAACAGCCAGCATCACATGGCATAAAAACTAAAGCCTGTGTATGCACGGCACTGAAAAATTAAGGCCGATAATTCAGCCTAGATAAGGATGCAGAAATATATTTCTGTCACACAAGAGGAGTTCTATTTAACATATGTTGGACATTCCTAGCTAATTTTTGTACCACTCAATCTAAAAATAGAGGAGGGGAAAATAAAGTTAGAGAAGAGAGCATCTGGTAAAATAAATTACTTTTATTAGAGTGGTTCCTACTACTGCTGCGGGGTAGTTAAGTTCTATCTGTGCTACTGTTATCAGTCCTGATTTCCAAAGATTTCTGTTGTGACTATAAAAAGAGTTGATATAGACTCTTTCAATTGTCAGCCTTGAACAATGTTGATTCACCTATGTACAGTTAGTGATAAATAAAACTTTAACAAAGAACTAATCAAAATATCAGAAATAATAAAGTGTTATTAATTTTCTAAATATTAGGCATTATCTTAAGACCTATTCAAGAATCATTTTACTAAATCTATACAACAGGTCTATGACATAAATAAGTGTGTTTTGTGCCCACATTTTAAATCATTAAATCCAGGCTCAGAAAAATTAAGTGAATATTCTAAAGACAGACAGCTAATGAATGGCAACAACTGTTGCAAAATTCTCAGAAAAAAAAGGAATTCATTTTAGCTAGGAGATGTAAGAATGATAAGAAAGTTGTAGTTCTACAAAGTTTTAAATCAGTTTTTACTGACGTGTTCCCCCAATAAATACTAGAGTAGAATACATTTGAATTGAATGGTGAAGACTATGTCTCATAAAACTTTGTCTTATTTTGGAAATAAATCATATTCTTCTTTTTGTTTTGCTTTCATTTTGTCAATCTTCCTTAGAAACATTTAGAGCGCAAAATCACTGTAGGTTATTGCTTGATTTCTTGAAGATCAAATTTTGAAAGTATATAAAATTAGCATCTTAACCTACTGGCATGTGAAAATGTATTTTTTAGAGATTATATACTATTGATAAGTAAATGCTCTTAGAAGGAATGCATTCAAGGTAAGAAAAATGTCAAAGTGCTTACCACATAGAACATAAAAAATAAACATTAAAATCATTAAAATGTGTGATGGAATTACTTTAAGTAGCCTCTTCTTCCTTTCCTTACCAATCCCTCTGTCCTATCTAACATTAATATTTCTTGAAAATGGGCATAAAGGAATTATAGAAGATACTATATATATGTGTTTATATACATAACCTATTAAAATAGCACATACACATATATTTCTGTTTAAACATAAAGATTTTTTATTTGTATCAACTTGATTAGAGAGTCAACTAAAGGCCAAGCAGAAACTCATGAATTCATTTGTTCACTGACTATTCATTGAGTACTTGCTATATACTAATCACTGTGTCAAATTCTTTAATTAACAATGGGTCTAAAATAAAAATATATCATATTTTCATTTTAATCTAACATAGTTTTAGAAACATGATGTTATTGGCTTATAAATAAGGACTTCTAGATCAATTTAATCTGGTCTTCTACTGTATGAATTCATCATTTTAAGCGGAAGTAATGAGTGACATTTTAAAATGACTTTTCAATACAACAGAAGATATAAAATACATTCTGCATCCAACCAGGGCAGTTAATCTGTGTCATGGATCTATTGAACAGTGAGTAAAATAGAATGATATTAGCAAATAACACTGATATGGCACTGAGTCTAAAAGGGAGAAATAGAAATTGCAGTGATCAGTTCAGAAGAAAAAGAATAGTGGTTTCTCTCACATTTATTTTCTTGATTCTATCCAATAAGTTCAAACTCTATGTTGTCAATTTGTTGTCATATTATTAACAGTAGTCTGATGCATTGAGAAAGTTTTACAAAATATTTATAGATATGGTAATGGAGACAGAGAAACTTTTAATTGATTTCCATTTATTAATCAATCAACTTATCTATTTCACTATCCAGTGACTTCACACTTCAACTAGATATTTCAACCTTGCAAAGTTTCATATATAAACTCTTCATACACCAAGACTCAGTTTTTATACTCAGGCATCTTTCTAAGCCACTAGAAGTTTTCCTAATTTATAATCTAGTGCCAACTGCCACTATATTAATTTGGTAATTATTCAGATATTATTTTGTGACATTTTTTGAGTCATTCTGTTGAACTTTGTCTTATGCATCAACTTCTCACTCACATAAGCATCTTGCTGGCTGGGTTCCTGTCTTAGAACAGAAGTTCCAGTAGTCGATATGTTTAGCATGTTTCAATATATTTTTAAATTGGATTTAATATGCATATAACTTAACCCTTGCTTCATGGCATACTTTCCTTGCAAGTTCATGTGTTGCTCTCTTTTATTTAGTTTTCATTTAATTGATTATTTTAAATAACATAATAGCACCCAGTAACCTTCCATTCAGACCATAAGGCAAAACCATAGTAATAACTAATACTTCATTCCCTTCCTTCCCCTACCAAGTGTAACTACCATTCTATATCCTTGTGTTCACTACACTATTCCTTTGCTTTCCTTTTTTTAGAGTTTTATTCCATAAATATGTATTAATTAAAAGTTGATTTTATAACTTTTAACTTTACTAAATGTAACAGGCCATTTTTATCCTATGATCATTTTAAAATTTAATATAAATTTAATATATGTTAAAATTAACCTGCATTTAGCATATTCCTGTAGCTTATTTTGATCACAGTGGATTTAAAGGCTTGTGAAATAATTGCCAACTTTTAAAAACTGGGAAAGGAGGGTTCACATAAAAATCCAAAGTTCTGGCTTTTATTAAATTTAAAATCTTAAAATTGTAGTATCTGGAGAGTTTCGGTCTCCATTCTTATATACGATCAATTTGAGATAAGAAGTAACGACCAGGGAATGGTCTTTCTGGGCCACACCAGTTTCTACAGTCCCATTCTTAGCCTGCTTCACTAGCTTATGTAGCCATACTGTGGAGTATGAATTAGTACTTCCTCTCTTAGACTGGCAGATTAGTAGTTAGCAAAATGTAAAATCTAATAGTTATGAAAACTACAAAATGTTAACTCTTTAAGATACCTTTTTCTTTGGATTAAAATAATTATTTAAATAGAGTGCATTCTGGACAATCCATGAGAAATTACTGTTGCTTAATGCTGGACGGTGCCCAAGTGTGTATAAGGACTGATGATAAATATCTCTCAACACTTACTTTGGGTGTTTCTGACTGTGGCCTTTAAAAGGCAGCAGTAATTATTCACCAAAGTCTATAGAGAGACTGTTCTCTGAAATCACATATGTCTTATCTAGTGCTTGAAATTGGTTTAACTCATCTACATTTTACCTCGGGTTTCTTTGGATTGAAAGAAAATATTCTAAGA
Organism: Piliocolobus tephrosceles; assembly: GCF_002776525.5. Lineage (NCBI taxonomy): Eukaryota > Metazoa > Chordata > Mammalia > Primates > Cercopithecidae > Piliocolobus > Piliocolobus tephrosceles. Next base: position 113,055,716 of record NC_045435.1, read on the forward strand.
TTCTATGTTTACATATACAAAACATAGTTTAAAATGAAGGCATTTATCCAGATAATTTAGGGAAGAAGTCATCATGTTAGAAAAATAATTCCTTGGTCAGAATTATGTATTTTAACAGACTGTATCAAGCAAATGTTCTATAACCTTTTTCATTATTTACTTGTTTGTACACTGGAATATTTTTAACTACCTACTATGCGCTTGGCATTATCCTTGGGGTTAGTGTCATAATAGTTAACTCTTTTAATAATATTCATTAATTTTTACAATGTACTTAAACCCAACGAAAAATGCTTGAAGAGTTAAATAGCAAGGACTAAAATCATTTGTTTCTTATTGGTTTCAGGTTTTATGCTTTTTCTGGATGTCAGATCCAGGCGACAACAGGAATATCTAACCGTACCTGAAAAAATAAAATGAACATCCCCTTAAAACAGCCAGATAGAGACAAAAACTAAACACAGTAATAATGCAAGCAACCAAACATAATGTTATGATTAATTCATTTGAGAGGTAGAGATGTGGAAAAGCTGGAAAAGCAAGCACAAATCTACAGGGAAATGTAGCACAGCACCCAGTAGAATAGAGAATTAACTACAAGTCAGGGAAATGTTCACTGAGGAGAAGCCACCCAAGTGAACATCTGTAGTTTCCAGTTTTAACAAGTCTTGGGAAGTATGTACTGGCAGGATGTTCACTTACAAAAAGGACAAATCAAGTGTATACCACTCTAAAAACCTAAAGAAAAAAAAAAAAGAAAAGAAAAGAAAAAATGAATAAAGGAAGAAAGAAAGAAAGGAAAGAAAAAAAGTGTGGAACATTCTACAGAATTCAATGAATATGGTGATTTAGGTTTTTGCAGTTCTTTAAAATGTCTTTAATTACCAATGGGGCATTTGCATTGGCTCTTTTCAGTTGACCACACCGGACATAGTTGAGAAAGATGCGGATGGCTTCTGATTTTGCTTCTGACATAAATGCTATATTATCAGGACACACTGAATCCAAATTTAAATTTCAAAGGATTTGTTCCTTGAAAGCAACATTAAACATAACACTGGAAGGAATCTTTAGATGCCTAAAATATTTTCACATCTTTGCTTATAATAAATATTCCAATAAGGTATAGTACCTTAACAGCCAATACCTTTTTCTATGTTGGATAAAAATTCAACTGAGCCTAAATAAAGAAGGATAAAAGAAAACATTTAATATGTTAATTTCTTGATGGAGTTATAAGGTCAGATACAGAGAAAAACATATTACATGAAAAGAGAAAGGATCCTCCTGACAGTTGTAGGTCAAATAAAATGTTCATGAAAATTATGTGGTTCAGTAAAATGCGCACGATCAAACATGAGGAGGGAGTCCTTATAAGTGAGGAATAGAGGATAAAAAATTGAGAAGCAAGTCCAAAAGGCAATAATAACTATTGAGCACAGCATAACAGCGACTTTATGTGCAAAGTAGAAAGTGGTACACAAAATATAATGCATAGTCATAGGAGGGTGCAAGTAAGTATGAGGGAAAATATTTTTAAAACTGAAGAAAAAGGAACTTATTATTTTAAAAATTATCTCAAAAGGATACATCACTACAAAAGTATAATAATATAACTTTAAAATAATTAGAAGGCACTTGTTTTAGATTGCATTATGCTATTAATTGTTTTTCATTTTTCTCTTTTTAAATAAACTAGTTTACTCTAAAATTTTAGCAAAGGAAAAAATTTAGTAAGACAATTTATTGTAAAGTTTATTTAAAAGTATTTAGCCTGTATCTTTTCAAATAGTTCTTTAAATTTTATAGCATACTTTTTGCTGTATAAATATATCTAATATTCACATTTATAAAGATCTATTATATATGTATACATACACACACACACACACACACACACATATATTTCACACACACACATAGAGACAGAGAACAGAGAGACAGAGACAGAGACTGAAAGATGAAGAGCAAGCAGATCAGCAGACCAGTTAGGAACCTCAGACCCAAGAAATGACATGCTGATGAATAAGTCTCTTTCCTCTGTTTAGCCAGGCTCCTCTGACCCATCTGCTCAATTAGGCCTGCCTTGCCAGACCTGCGTCACTCAGTTTTAGCAAGAATCCTTGCAAGTTGGTTTAGCCAGAACTCCCCCTTACTCCTGATGTTCCCTCTTAGTAATTTCCATGCACTGACCCCTACCCTGTTCCTTGGCTATTAATCTCCCCTTGTCAGTGCTTTATCCAGAATTGAGCTCAGCTCTATACTGAGGTCTCTTTCTTTCCTATTGCAATAGTTCTTGAATATTTTTTTTTCTTCACCTCTTTAAGTACTGTCCAGCTTTGCTTTTTCTAACAATGGGGAGTGTGCTGTGTTTTCTCTATGCCTTATATAGTCCAGGCTTGGTACTGAAAAAGAGGTACCCGGAAATACCAGGGAGTGCAGACAAAAAATAGTCCCCAAAATGCCTGCTCTCTTTAGTAAAAGGACCAAGAAAGGGGCAGGATCTCTCTTTGCCATTTCTTACAATTGCATATAGATCTATAATTATCTAAAAATAAAATGTTTAATGAAAAAAATAGCATATAGAAATTCATGGCTTTTAATGTCTTTGAATAAGTGAACACAATTAATTCTTAAAACCATAAAGACAAGAAGAGAATATTTTGTTGAGGAAGCCTGACCATGGGTGGTTGGAACATCTTCGTATTTTTGCTTCAAGATACAAAAATATTGAGAGAAAAAATCAGATTTAAAAATCTAGATTTAGTTCATAATAGAAAAGTATAACTGATCCTGAAATTTTGAGAAACTATTATATACATACAAGGCATAATGCTATATTCTTGGAGAAACAGCATATATTAAAGAGACCCTTAACCTCAAAAGTTAACAGTGAGTATGTAAACTTTATGCGAGCTCTAGATTCTAACATAAGTTAAAATCTTTCCTGGGTGATTCTAATTGAGGCTTTAATCAAATGATTTAACTTTTTTGAACTTCATTTTACATATCTGTAAAAGAAGGCTTATGGTTCTTACCAATAATTGAATAAGATGTTTTGTGTAAAGGTATTATCACTGGGTCAAGTAAAATATAGATTCTCAATCGATGGTAATTACTGAATTATTTTCAGGGGCTCCAGCATGTCAGTCAAAAAATGATGCTCTGCTTTATTGAGCAATTAACCAATGTGACCTCAAATAAATCCCATGCCATGGGATATTGTAGCCATTCATATAATGGCTCCAAAACCAACATTGCTAACAGTATACATTTCCATGGGTCCTTAAGAGTCTTGTGCACTATTATTTTCTATTGGAAAAGGTAATAGGATTTCATTAGGTAAAAAGTTAAAATGTGGAAATGCTAGAAGAGTCAGAGAGACTTATATATATATAAGGAAGGACATTTCTCAATATGGTGAAGACAATTGTCCTGAATAAACATGATCTGGTGTCACTGATTTAAAAGAAAACTTCTTTGTTTTCTGGTTTTGTTTGCTTGTTTGTTTTGAGAAAGGGTCTCACTTTGTTGCCCAAGCTGGAGTGCAGTGGCCTTATCATGGCTCACTGCAACCTTGACCTCCCTGGGCTCAAGTAATCTTCCCACCTCAGTCTCAGCCACCTGAGTAGCTGGGATGTGTGTGTGTGCCACCATGCCTGGCTAATTTTTGTAGTTTTTGTAGAGACAGGGTTTAACCATGTTGCCCAGGCTAGTGTCAAACTCCTGGGCTAAAGTGATCCACCTGCCTTGGCTCCCAAAGTGCTAGGATTACAGGCATAAGCCACCATGTCAGCAAGCCAAATTCTTTGATCCAAATAATGAAACTCAACTTCAATCCCTCCCCTTCTTACACTTTTCATATCCAGTTGTAACTTAAGTCCCATACATTATGTCTTTCTAGTCTACTTCTTGGTCTCCCCTTTCTTAGCTATACCCCACTTGGCTAAAACACGAGCATATATTATTTTCACCTGTGTTTATGCAATAACTTCCTCACTGAACTCTGTGATGACTCATTGTTTTTCATGCCTGCTTCTAGTTATAATCTGAGAACACATCATTTTCTACTCTTGCCACTAGCCATATCCTGAAAACTCATAACAAGTCATGTAATTTCCTGATTAGAAGCCATCTTTGGTGGCTTCTTATTGACCCCAGAATAATGTCCAAACTCCTCAGCATGACACTCAATACCTTCTGTAACCTCACCCTAAGTTCCTGTTTCCTATCTCAATGCAACCTACAACCCTGCCAAAGAAAATATTAACCTTAACCCTGCTGACTTGCACATCTACATGATCATGAGCATCTCTCCAATTCTTCTCCACTTAACAAAATCCTGTCTATCTGTAAGACTGAATTCAAATCCTATCTTTTCTCTGAAGCTCTTTTTTGTCTTAGGTTAGAACAATATAACAAAAATTCCTCAACTTTTTCCGTACCACTATAATTCAAGTGTATGTTTTTATATCATTTCTTTTATTCTTATTTAGATTATATTTAATTTTCCTACATGTCTAACTTACATGCTGTATTTTTAAAACAAGTATTACAAGATACTCAAAGGCAGAATCTAGGCCTAGTAAGGCAGTCTTTGAATCCCCAGTATGTTTCATGGTGTTGAACACATGCAGAACACACAGTTCTAAACATTTAATAAATATTTTTGAGTAAAAACATGAATTACTGCACACATCTGAATCATGGTATAAATATACTCCAGTGAAATACATCTAACAGGTGCTCAATAAAAGCCATTTGAGTAAAATAGCTTTGAGTGAAATATTATTATAATATCTTAAAGCTCACAAGTCAATTTAAGTGAAATATTACCATAATATTTTTGAAACTTGAATAGCCAAGCCATAGGACACGGATAGAGAGACAAATAACCAAATAACTGCAGAAGAAATAAGGACATAACAAGGGCTTAAAGAAGGATGATTTGAAACCTGAAAGGAGAAATGAGAAGCTACTGCAAAAGACTGGGAAATGAAAAATTGTATTAAATGTATCCGAGTAAATAAAAGATAAAGTAAAATATCATTACACTATGAGGTGAGAAGAAACAACCAGGTGTTCTATTTTTCTGCTTTTATACAGAAGATAAACTAGGAATGTTACCAGTAATCTATATAGAAAAAAAAATAATAAATAGCCACAGTGTGAAGTACATAGTGTTAGCTATAACAGAGACATAAAAAAAGTAAAAAAAAAAAAAAAAAAAAAAATGTATATGCTCTGGTCATTTTCCTAAAAAACCTTTAGAGCCTATTTACAGAAATTTAGCAGGTAAATGTATGACTATGCCATACAGTAAAAACTATATTCAAGAATATTGATGGTGAGGAATTTTGGTATGATTCTAATAGGTAATAATATCTTTATGTTTTGTGCAAAAGTTTACCATACCACTAGTTCACTGCAACATAACAAAAGCCCTCTGATTCAAAGGCACATTTTCTTTAAAAATGCAGTTGAGTTATGTTACCTTATTATATTATAATGGCATATTAATACCTGTCACTTCACTAGAACATTTAATTGCCAATAAAAAAAAAAAAAAACCCATTCTCCCATCATTATGTTTAAAATAAAATCTACTCCCATTCTAAAAATTAAGATGGCAAGATTCTCTGGCTATGTATGATGGTCTTTCTTATTGGATAATTTTTAACGTGAGGAAAAAGAGATATTTGTATAAGCAAAAATAAACCTTTATCTATACAATTAACAACTTTAAAATATTTTGAAGGATTTCTGAAATACAGCAATTATTACTCTTCAGAATATTTCCTCTTTCCAGTCCAAATTTTTTTTGAAGGAAATTGCTTATCTCTAATCGGTTTTATGTTTAATCAAAACCTTTCTTGAAACATTTCAATGAATGTGACACATGGAACTTCTATGTAGAAAAATGTAATGTTACTCACTTTGACTTCTAATGCAAATAAATCCAAATGTCAAAACAGTGTGAAAGTTATAAATACAACTGCAAGCTGAGAAAAAGATTTACAGTTTTTCCCAGTCCTCCATTTATTGTACAGTTGCCATATGAGATTTTATTTCTGCATGAAAGCTGCATTGATAAAAAGGTTTAATTGTCTGTCAGTGTGCCTTATGGTAAAGTTGCTTCATTTACTTCAAGTTTGAGTCTCATTACCAGTTCAATTCTCCAGACTCCCCTCCATCTTAAGGTGGTGCTTAATTAGTGTAGCCGTAGCAATGACGGCAAATAGGCATGCTTATTCTTCCCCCACTTTTCCTGACGAATCTAGTAGACTATTGATTTTCCATCCTCAGATAGATCAGGCACCATTCAATCATGATATTAACTGTCCATTAACTTGAATTCCCTGGGCTGTCAGAGAATTCATGGGCTGTCTACACTATCAGGGCCATCCAATCAACCAATCAACAGCCAGGTCACACCTGCAATTGGAGAGCTTTTGAAAACCATGCCTAAAATTCTGTTCTTCGTTTTTTTTTTTTTTTTTTTATCCAGAAGAGTTTTTATTCCTATCGTCATTTTTCTTATTTAGCATTTGAATAAGGCTCTCATTTCCTAACAATTATGCTTGGAAAGAGGTGTTTGCGTTTGAAAGGTTGATTGTGTTATCTGCCGACAAGCCATAATTTTACTCAAAACTAATTCTACCCCTTTTCCACATCTGTAATATTTTGAAAATAATCTGACACTATAAACAGTTAGAATGTGTCAAAGCAAATAGATCCTTCTAATTTTAGAAAAAAGATCTTTATTAATTTCAACTTTAGTTTTAAGAGATAATTATCATATTAAAAAGCAAAGGAGAAAAGAATGAACATCTTATACCACCCTATGCACGAACCTGCAAGAGTTAAACCAAGAGAGGGAGAAAAAAAGCTGGCTATGATTTTTTATACTACATACCAACTTAAGAGAAATCACACTCAGCAGTACATTTGTCAGTGAAAAGAATGACAATCACAAAGGCCACTTTGGAGGGTGGAAAATCTAAACTTTTGCATATAATTGTGGAAATACTTTTTTTGTTATTTTTAAGTACATATCATTCATTAACATATTTATTGTATGATGAAAATATGGTGATCATGCCCTCTGTCTGAAGTACTATTCCATAACACATCTTTCTTCCTACTGAAGCCCTATTTCAACGTCATTTGCTCCGTGAATATTCCCTGATGTCCTGATTGGAAATAGGGTAATTTCTTCACTGTTTTCTTTGTCCTTTTGGGGAGCGCTTATGACATAGAGCGTGGCTTATATTAAAAGTACCTTTCTTCGTTTGAGGACAGATAATATGTTTTCTTTCATTTTTTAGTCAGTCAGTCATTTTTCTAGTCATTAATCCCTTTGATAACTATTTATTATGAATCTATAGTGTGGGCACTACTGTGTGAGGGCCTGAGGAAAAATACATAAAAGACAAAGACACGTTTTTGACTTTAAGAAGTATACAGTCCTGTGAAGGAAGCAACATATCATTAGAACACAGTGCTATCATTAAGTTTTTTAAAAGCTGTGATTCATTGAGAGTTGTTTACAAAATTAATTGGGAGGCCATTAGGCTGAGATGGCTCCAGCACTTTGGGTTCAGACATAAGCTGATCAAACCTAACTCAGTATTAACAGTAAAACAAAACTTCTGCTGAACCAACCAGAAACTGCCAAGTAATCTCTAACTAGAGACCTGAAAGCTACTGTTTCAGTTTAAACAAGCAAATAGTTTCTGTGTATTAATTCCTCAAACACCTTATACAATTGTTCCTCTCATGCTCCTTTGGTGGAGTCCAAATTGCTTATAGTTTGATTTGCCTGATTCTTGAATCCTTGTCTGAAACAGCTCTTTAATATTTTAATGTGTCTACATTTATCTATAACAGAAACTAAAATGTACCAGGCACTAAGCTATGTACCTTACTTGCATGGTTGAATTTAAAAATCAGAAAGTACCAGAAGTTAAACATCACTGTCCCAATTTTATAAATAAGAAAATCAATGTCAAAAATTTTCAGCAACTACGTATGTTGAAATCGCACAGTTGACAGAAGGGAGAAATGGGTTTTGAAAACAGGCCTGGCCGACTCCAAAACAGTTATGCTCTTGGCCTCGTACTTGCTGCAGAGGGGAATACGGAGCCTCTAGAAGTATGATGGCCATGGAGTGTATTATCCAAACCAGGACAACACACCCCATTGTAAGTGAAAGCGAGTGCTAAATAAATGAAATGATGAGAAAATTGACATAAATTGCAACTTTCTCTGGTGAACGAGAAAAAAAAAAAATGGTAACTTTACTTAGAAGGGGCACCTTTCTTACCCCTTATGAAGATCTTAGAAAGCAGGAGGTAGAAGGTGACTTCTTAATTGAAATGAAGGGATTTTGAAGAAGAAAAAAACAGGAAAGTGCCTTTTTAGTGATAAACTGTAGCCTATGTGAAGCCTGGTGACTTAAGAGAAGATGGCACATTGGAGAAACCATTTTAGAATTCAGTGTGGCTGGAAGCCAGCATGTGAAGTGATGGGGTGAGGGGAGAAATTGGGTTATACATCAAGCAGGCAGAGACAGATCCTAAGCGGGCTTGTGGGCCACACTGAAAGGGTTTAACTTTAGGCAAATGCCTTGGGAAAGCAAAGGCATTGCAGGACTTTAAACCAAGAGAGACAAGATTAGCCTTGTACTTTAGAATATGTTTCTAGCAGTGGGGTAGAGCTCAATAAAATATGTTGAATTAAATTGATAAAAATAAATGAAAATATACTTTATGGTGAACATTATAGAGTAGCTAAAATTAAAATAAAGGTTTTTTGTTTTTTGTTTTTGTTTTTGTTTTTTTTTTACCATAAGTATTTATTGATACATGCAAAATTTCAAGCCATGTTGAGAGATTCCTTAGCTGTCTATAGTCTCTGGCATCATGTAATGGAAACAAAAATAACAGCACAAGATTACATTTTGAGTTTTCATTTCAAGTCAAACTCTGAAAAATTTAAGGAGGTTTTTTTTCATCGTATTTTGCTCAGTAAGGAGCACAAACCCCATATTTAATTCATGTAAAACCTGAACAAACTAAATTACACTTTCATACATTTCGCAGAAAAATCAACAAGCCGCCAAGGGTCATGGCAAAGTTCTAAGGCACATCTTTAAAAATGATACATCAACAGTGACGGCTGCCACAAGAAATCCCTGACTCAGCAAAACACATCAGAACTGCATCCTGTCCATACATGAACGTCGAGAAACACTCTATTGCCTGAGAGAATTAACTCTACAGGTATTTTCACAGTTTATCTATCTTTGAGATAAAAGTATTGACTAACAATAAGTTTTCTTTTCACAAGAGGGCCTATTTTTATTAGCTCACTCTTTTGAACTTTTTTTTCTGAATTAAGTCTTCCCTTTGAATTACTTTACCATGTCATACTAAATGGCTAAAATGATGGCACATAGACCGCCAAGTTAAAATAATCACTGATTTCTATCACTAAATAAGTTTTAATCACTTTCAATAACTGTTTACTCAGATTTGGAATTATATTTTCACCTTTAATCCTCAGAAGTCCAGGGAAAGCCTTCAATAAGAACTAATATTGTTACACATTGCTATAAATTTCAACAAACTCTGTGCATTTAAATCTATTTTTTGGCAGTGAAACTGGGGCATTGTTAAAAATGCAATACCAGCTAAAATTGACCACACATATCTTAAAACCTGGAGATCATAAACAGCCTTAAACACTGTGAATTAGCATATGCATGGTATCTACAGCAGAAAATAATATTGCAATTCTAAAAAAATGTCTTAGGTATAAGTTATAATTCATTCACAATGCTTACAAATGAATTATCATATTCATATCTAACTACATATTTAAGAGATTCGAGCCAGGTGTTTATCATCTTCAATTTATAAATAATGGAAACGGGTTCTATGGCAGAGCTGGGACTAAAACGTCTGTTTCATAACTTCTACTGTTTTCCCTTGGACATGGCCATTTTGATTTATACATTTGTTGTTAAGGACTGTTTTGATTTTAATAGAAATGTCCAGTTTTAATAAAATGATTTATCTTTAATATGACTGTCAGAATTTCACAGCAGGGAGACCAACTTAATTGATATCTTAATTTTGTGACATTTTCATTTGTTTCATGAGATCTCATTTAAGTTAACAAAGCTAAAATCTCATTAAATGTATAAACAGGCTCCTATGTAATAAATTTTCTAATGGCTTATGCATTTTTAAGGCATTGCTCACTTTTTGGTGTTTGCTTACAACATGCATTTGCTTTATATTCAGTTATTTAAACTGAAAGTGAGTTTATGTATTAGTAGTTTAATAAATTATACTCGTTACTCAAGGTGTGATTGATTTGTGGACCAGTGGCCTTTGTGGGATGTGGTTTGAAATGCACTGACTCAAGCCTAACACTGGACTGATTAAATCAGAATCTGAATTTTAACAAGACCATCAGGTGATTTCAATGCACAGGAAAGTCGGAGAAGTACTATTCCATACTCTAGTGAAATCAGTCCTCAGTAGGACTGCAGAAAGATGAGAAAGCCAGATGTCTAATATCTATTTATTTTCTTACTGTCTACTACACTGGAAAAAACATTTGAGGCAGCAGATTTTCTGAATTTGGTAAAAATGTTTCCCACTGACCCTCCTTTTACCTTCACCAATTTGCTAGGTGGGTATAGAGGTAAATGCTCGTAGACATATGTATTATAGTAAGAAAAGTGTGCTCATGCACAAGATTATGCTTAAATTTTTTTCCTTCTGTTGTAAGAACACATTTTATAAATTTGCACAAACTGTGAATTACAAAATGTGAAATATAGGTAATAAAATGTAATAAATGCACAGCCACAAACAAAGGAAAAATGTTCGGGAGGCAAATGAAACCCTCAATGGAAATAGTCCCAATCCTGGATAATCTCATTAAGAGCTTTACTGCAAGTACCAACAAATTAGTAACATTATGAAAGTGATTTGTACATAAATTTCCTTTTTATTTTTCCCTTAAATGTGCTTGCTGTGGTCCAACATTTATGGAGAAATGCTTTGATTTTATCAGATGAATGTTAATACCACCTCAGCGATATACTGCAAAGAAGCTACTGCAGGAGGATTAACTGATAAAACAGGTAATCCAGACACATGCTTAAAGCTACATGAGTTAGTTAAATGGTGGGCAGTTATTCTGCTAACTATGCACCACTCACCCACTGACAATGAATCACCACCTTCTTAGGGTGAACTGGTGTTGGAGTGATAATAAGCAGGTATCCTTGTTCATAATTAGAGACTGTGCCACACCTCTGACCACTTCCCTTAGGATTTGATCTCTGTCAAACTCCAGGAGCTATTCCAGTAACTCTTTATAACCACTTTCTTTGTAAACTGGATCAGACATTTTTCCATTACATACTATGTTTTTATTCATAGCTGGCTGGATAAACTCACTCCAAAACACGACATAATTGTGCCCTACATTCACATCAATTGAAATAATTTTAGATATAATGATTGACTATTCAAAAGGTTGATTGAGTGACTGGCAGAATTGTCTGTTTATAACACAGACTGGATAGAAAAGACTCATGCACATTATATTAATACATAAAAATGATTCTTTGCAGCTCTAAATCCAAATAATTTTAAAGGCTCCCTTTAGGGCCATGAATATTTCCTTTGACAATCTACACTGATCCAATAAATTGAACAACTGCCAAGTTTTCAGTTTGCTGTTTGGTGTGTAGACAGTCCAAAGATATTCATATCCATTCACTAATTTTTGCCCTGAAGAATAAATATGAATGATTTCTAAAGTTATTTGAGTTCTAAGCAGAGCTATACTTAAAATTGTGAATAGTTACAAAAATGAAATGATTACGTCTTTGAAATTCTTTGCCATGAACAGAAATATCCCATCTGCTGATTAAGAAAACATTCAGAATATTGGATAATTATAATAATTTATATCTAGCTAGCCTCTTTCTACAGTGGCACCCATAGTCCTATTGTCTTCTTAACCCTCAAATCATTCCCAAAGCGAATAAATGGAAGCCTTTTAAATATTTAGTTGTGGCAAAAGCCATTAGTTAAAAAAAAGAAAAAAAAAACTTATAGACACACATGATTACACACACACATACATACACACACAAAAACTTATTTATTGTCTTAAATATCACTCCCAGATGTTAATTCCAGTAATATGCTACCTTGTCTTCTGAGGTCACTTCTGAAAATCTTTGTTTTTAAATACCACTGTCATCATTTCTACATGTTCAATTACATTAGAAAAATTCTAATATTCTTAATTATGAAAAGCAATATTGAGGGTACTCACTATAATAATATATTTCAATATGATTTCTAAAAATGATCACATCTAATAAAACCTTAAATAACATAAAAGAAGCCAGGTAGTTTTTTTACTGTTACAAATCATGTTATGATTTGTTTTTTAAATTTATAATGTATTACCAAAAATGTCATCTCATTTAAACATTCACCCTGAAAGGTGTAGGTATTTTGGGGAGAACTTTCCCATGTAAAAGTTATCCATTTTCAAACCGACCTTCTATCTACTTTTGTATTCTGATGGTAGAGGTATATTTACAATCTCTTTCAGGGAATTAATGCTCTATAAAATGATATTTCCATGATTATATTGTTTAAGTTAAATGCATTTTAGAAAGTTTTACACTATTACAGTATAACTAGGTTATATCTGTACTTAACTAAATCAACCCATGTTCCGTGGAGAACCCTTCATGGGTCACCAAGGGAGATGGGAAAGACAGTCAAGTTTCTGTTCCTAGTTCCTCTCAATAACGGTATGTTTATATATTACATATATTATATTTATGTATATTACATACATATATACACAAACATATATATTACATATGTTTTATAAATTATATATACACATATCACATTAATTCCATTTTCATCTATTATATACATTATGTCCATTTAAAATGTTATATCAAAAGTTATTCTACAGTTAAACATGTTTGTAAACTCACTCTTTGTAAATAAGGCTTATGATAGTGTTTATAAAATTATTTTTAAATTACATTTTATTTATTTTTTATTTTTGAGATGGAGGCTCGCTCTGTCACCCAGGCTAGAGTGCAGTGGCGTGATCTTGGCTCACTGCAACATCTGCCTCCTGGATTCAAGCTATTCTCCTGTCTCAGCCTCCCAAGTAGCCAGGACTACAGGTGCATGCCACCACATTTGGCTAATTTTTGTATTTTTAGTAGAGATGGGGTTTCATCATGTTGGTCAGGCTGGTCTCGAACTCCTGACCTCAGGTGATCCACCTGCCACAGCCTCTCAAAGTGCTGGGATTACAGGCATGAGCCACTGTTCCCAGCCTAAAATTGTGACTGTAATAAATATAGTAAAACGTGTGTGTATATATGTATCTATAAACACATTTACATATGTATACATACATATATACACACACATTTTATGCATGTATGCATATATACAAATGCATTTATATACGTACATATACATACATATATACACACATTTTGTTATATAGATAGATATATTATGGATGTGTGTGTCATATCTATAATTTTACACACACACACATGCATACACACACATCAGCTCTTGCACAAGAAAAGTGACTCCCTTATCATGTGTACAATTTAATTTAGCATACTTTTTTACAACTGCTAGTGACTTTCTGGGAAGTTAATCTATAAGATATGTGAGGACTGCTCTTAATTTGATTTTCATTGGCTACCTGTTACTAAAATCAGATCAGATTTTTTTTCTTCTTTAGCCAAATTTAGCTCCACACCTATATAATTTTTTTCATAAAGCACTTTTACAGTTTTTTGTTGTTGTTGTTGTTGTTTTTAGTTTTTAAAATTTCTTCCACAGGTGCAAGGTCTATTTTTCTACTTTTTGGACACTGCCAAGCAACCTAAAGATTATTTTGTCAGTCATGATGACTATAAAGAAACATCATGAAACAGGTACTGAGGCAGGAAAGGGCTTATCCAATCCTTGATCTCTCCTTTTTTTTTTTCCATAAATGCCCCGAAAATGGTGCCACAAACATTGGATACAATGGTGGTATATGATGCCATTCTCTTTGGCCTTTCCAGGACAGACAGAAATGGCTGGGTGCTATAGTCCAATCTTTGGTCAGCCTGCTTTCTATGTCTCTTCCTACTTATTAGGTCTGCGAGTTTTCAAATGGAGTGACCTGCTGTTCAAGTCTCAAGGCTGATGAAATGAAATGAGAAACAGTATAGTCTCTGTGTCTGGCTCCCTGTGGTTTCCTTTTCTCAGCTGAAATATACTTGACTCTTTTTTTTTGTTGAGCGGAGCCAAGGAATGATGAGCAGGAAAGCAATTTGTTTTTTCTAGAAACAAAGAATAATATTTATCAAGGTTTAATAGGGTATAACATGGGAGTCCTAAAGAATAAATAATAAATAATATTGTTTATGCCCTCAGGGCAGACTGCCTGCAAGAGAGAAAAGAATAGGCTTTGTAGGTTTTGTAATGATAATGTCTGAATGATTACCAAATTAGTGCTAAGTTAGGAGACAAGGGTTTTGAAGATATCTTGTGAAGCAATGTTAAAAATATATCATAATTATTACAAAGTATAACTTTGCTCTGCATAGACATTGCAGAAACTAGTGAATCTTAGGAGAAGTCAATAAGCACGCAGCCAGAATTGACCATGTGTGTATGTCGCCATATTAGGAACTGTGATAATAAAAAGAATCCCTGCCCTTACTATATTTATAAACTAGTAGGGGGTATAAGCATGTAAATAAGAATGGACAAACTCTGGAGAATAGAGATTAATGAGGAGTTCATACAATTTCATTTTCAAATGAATATGAAATAAGAATAAATAAAAGAGACTTTTGGAGGAGAAAACCTATTTGGATGTATGGAGTAAAGAAGATAAGGACATAAATTTGATTCCCAAGATTACTCTTAGACTAGGAAGTAGATGGAGTCATCATAGGAGATAGGCAGAGGATTAAAGATAAGCAGGCTTGGTGGAAAGTACAGAGTGGAGAAATGATGAGTTGAGCTTAAGGCATGTGGAGCTTAAAATGTTAGCAAGAGATCCACAAAAAGTTGTTCAGCCAGCAATTAAAACCACCCAGTGTAATTTTCTGAGATGGCTGCTCTGGACAGGTATATTTTATCTGTTGCTTTTACTAATTTATTCATTTATTCAATAGCTATTTATCAAGTGCCTTCTATGTACTAGACAATTTGTTAGGTATATAGAGATGTACAAAACAGACATGATAATCCTCTCTCATGGAGTTTATAGTAAACTAGAATAGGCAAACAACAAATTATTAAGTAAAAAGATATATGTCCTTACAAAATGAGATAAATGCTATGAAGGGAAAGGAAATAATAAAATAGGTGAGAAGTATTTTGGATTAGGTAGTCAGGAACATTCTCTTGGATCAGGCGACATCTAACCTGAGACTCAAAAGATGAGAAGAACTGGACATTCCAACATTATTTGGGGCAAAAATAATAGCATGTATAAAGACACTGGGACCTGTAAGAACTTGTTTGTTTTAGGAATTCAAGAACACTGTGGTATGAGGTGAAATTGGCAGACACATTAAGTTTGCCATGCCCCAATTCCATCTGAATGGAGATGTCAATTATGTGTTCAATAAGAAGCCAGTTTTGTCCAATGACTAGAAAGGGGAGGGAAGTTTACTTTGAAAAGATAACTTTGTTCTCTTGATTTCCATTTAACTATCATCTCTCCTCTACCCATTTTATACCATCTCAGTAAAATGAAGCAGAGCAAGTATTCATTAAAGAAAATGCAGGAGTAAATTCTCCATCAAACAAGTAAGTCTGTGCTATGACACAAGGACGGTGATATCAACATGAATTTTTGTTTTAGTTGTAAAACTACAGAAATGCATGTATTTAAAAATACTACCTAACAAGGATTGCATATTTTTTAAGATTTGCTGATTCTAATGGGAATGCAGAATTTCAAGTTTGCTATTTAAACACAAAATAAAGCTCACAATGGCATGGTAATTTCCTCAGTGATATTTTGATTAACATGTGTAGCACAGTTTACAATTCACAAACAACTCATTACAGGATCAATTATTTCTTACAACAACCTAGTGAGATAGATCCTGTAATTATTTTATCAAAGAGGAAACTGAGTCTTAGTAAAAAGACAATTGCCTAAGATATTATACTAATCTATGGTTAAAGCCCAGACATTCCTAGAATCCCATATTTATCCCTGAAACAATTACGCCTCACAATGAAAGTTACAGAAGAATCTTTCACAGAGATTTATCATTGTTTAATATAAACTGTAGCCTTCAGATATGAGTCCAACAAAAATGAAAGTGAATGGATATAAATTACATCTTAAAGAAAAATGGTGGTAACAATGAACCCCATTTCACATATGGGAAACTAAGGCAAAGCACTGTGAAAGGACTTGAGTCACAGCTATACTTCCTCCCATCAAACTGCAAGATGATAACTTCACTCTGTAGCAGGGGCATCCAATCTTTTGGCTTCCCTGGGCCACATTGGAAGAAAAAGAATTGTCTTGGGCCACATGTAAAATACACTAACATTAGGGATAGCTGATGACTAGAAAAAAATTGCAAAAAAACTCAATGTTTTGAGAATGTCGGCTAGGTGCGGTGGCTCATGTCTTTAATCCCAGCACTTTGGAAGGTTGAGGCAGGCGGATCATGAGGTTAGGAGTTCGAGACCAGACTGGCCAACATGGCGAAACCCCATCTCTACTAAAAATACCAAAAAAAAAAAGAAAAAAAGAAAAAAAGAAAAAATTAGCCAGGTGTGGTGGGAGACACCTGTAATCCCAGCTACTTGGGAGGCAGAGGCAGGAGAATTGCTTGAATCTGGGAGGCGGAGGTTGCAGTGAGCCAAGATCATGTAGCCTGGGTGACAGAACAGGACTCCATCTCAAAAAAAAAAAAAAAAAAAAAAGAATGTTTACTAATTTGTGTTGAGCCACATTCAAAGCCATTTTAGGTCACATGCGGCCCATCAGGCCATGCGTTGGACAAGCTTGCTCTACAGCTACAAGTCTCTATATAAGATAATGAGTATTTAAGACATAAATGTTCAAATATATTAAATGAAAAACAAAAGGTAGAACTTATTTTTTCACTTATGTGTCTATCCTATGCTATTTTGGGGACATAACTTATAAATTGCTTTTTAGATAATCAAATGGTATATTGGTAAAATATAAAGTAAATAAACAGTTTAAGAAAATATATAGAACCATCTTGTTATGACTAGTTTTTGGTTAGTGTCACTAATTCTTTAAATCTAGTCTATACTATACAGCACACTAGGGTATACAGATTTTTACTTTTTTGGATTATGTTCAGATTTGTAGATTTATATAATAAAGAAAAATTTCCCCAAATTAATTTCAGTGCAAAACAAAATTTCCTCACTTAAATTCCCAAACCGTGATACTAAATTTTATTCATGAGATATATGAGATTATATGCATGAAAAACTGTTAGAGAGGAAAAAAAAGGAAATGTGTAAAACACTTTAGAACGCATATATGTTGGAGGTGAGAGGAGCAAAGAGGCTCAATCTCTGTATTTGTAATAGATAGCGACTATTAACTAAATTATAGTGACATTGGCTAAAAGGATTGCCTGAATATTAAATGTACACCAACTAGCAGAAAATAATTATATGTGTAGTGTGAACAATTTAATTATAAGGTCAACCTTGGGAAAGAGGCAATCACACAATGAAATTCACAACTTAAATAAATATTTCCTGTGGTTTCATTTATATCAAATAGGCTAATGTACAGCATTAACCTATTGGTAGGCATTAGCATTATTGATGAGTCTGTGTGTAACTATTAATCAGTTTGCTCCAGAGAGACAAACTACTGTTTTAATTTGTTTTCTAAAATATACTGATATGAGCCTTTACTTCCATCCTCTAACCCATATCTCATGCACAGCTTTGAAATGTGTTGCAGCTGCTTAGCTGGAAGCTGTGTGCTTCTAAAATACTCTCATCTTCTAACAGCTGTGTAGAATTTCAGTAAAGAAAGCACTATTCTGTAAACAGGTATCTTTATTACTTGCACTTATTTGGCCATAACAGAATTTTTGTATCTGGTTAAATTTACTTCAGATAGATATCTTAATTCTTGCTTTTCCTTCTCTCCTGCAAAATTGTGTTTGCTGAAAATAAGTTTCCGTGTTGGCACAATACCTTTCTGGCTAATGCAAATAAATGGAAGATTGTATTCCTTTAGATCCCTGATATGCCAGGCAAGGTTAAAGCTTCATTGTCATAAGAAAACTAGGCTTTTTAAAGTCATCCCGGAGTTTGATTTATTCTTTGCATCCACTGTTAGGTATGGCCCATGGGACTGGCTAGCTCAAGGGAATGACAATGAGCTACGGGACTGCTTCTTTTTAAAATCCTGGTGTGGATCCAGTTCATTTTGATAATGGCTTAGAAAATTTAAGGACTTGATGAATTAAACATTGGGGGGAAGGGAGACAGAGAACAGATTTGAAGTTAGAATCCATGGTCCACATTTGAATTGGCAATTGTCCATAACTTTTGAATAATAATTAAGTTGAATGTTCATATTCTCTTTAGGGACACCTGGAATGGGCTAACTATATATCTTCCTGAAGTGGCCAGTATTGTCATGCATCAGAGTGCATACATGGGGCAGATATGGGCCCCAGAGACCCAATTCCCCTGCTGAAGTAAAATAATTATAATAATAATAAAAGAAATGTTATAAAGTTATGAATAATGTCACTCTTTGGTTTATCTCAAAAATGGAAAACAGAATTCCATCACTGGTATTACTTTCATTTTTTTAATAATTGCCAAATGGCAAATTGTTGTGACAAGAGTTTTTAATAGGAAGCAAACATAGCTCTTCAAGCATATATGAAGAAATGAAATCTTTTGTGCCAAAATCCTCATTTCATCTTCCACAAAATTTTCCCTTACATTGTTAAAATGACTCCCAATCTTATGTCTCTACCTATGGTACCTGTTCCCCATTTTTTGGTGAAATTATTCTTTATTTTCTATCATAGTTGGATATTTTCCTCTACATGTCTTCTTTCCTCTGGTTTAGCTTATGTGTCTCTCCAAAGCTCATAACTTCCTCCTTCCATTCACCAGTTCAGTACCGTCTTACAAGCTCTGAAGAGTCATCTGTTTCTCGTGACTTCTCAGTGCAACTCCATTTTACAGTACATATTTATGGGCTAAGAGGAATGCTTTGCACAAACATATTCCTTTTATTTATCTCTTCATACATATTTATATTCTATGTACTTTTATTTGTAATAGTAATTTAGACATATTTATCTTTATATGTTGAAATATTTATAAGCTGGGAGAGGGTAACAGATTTGTTTTTAAAATTCTTTTACTCCAAAACTTCCTTAGTACAGTACTTTTAGAATAGATTTGATTGATTGCTCTTCCCTTTGGGACTTGGCCATGCTTGGGGAGGCTTATAATAGTAGTAAAATAATCAAAGCCTACATAGCAGGAAGAGGCAGAGGAACCACTAATTAGTAATTAATGAATTAGAAATTATCTTTTAAACATATCAATGTATTTAACTTATAACAGGTAGGATTTAAGTTTTACAGTATCTTAAATGCAAAAATGAAATACCCTGAACTTTATATATTACTTTTATAAAACCAGCCACTGTAACAAAAGTATGTATTTGGTTCCTGAGAAGGTAAATAAATGATTCATCAACCTATGTTTGAAAACAATATTTTTGGATTAAAAATCATGGTAGCTGCAGCACGACCTCTTTGTTAGCTTGTTGTGAATGAATAAACAATAGTTCCATATCTATTTTGGAACTAGCATGGTCCCTGACTAAATACGATAGTATATTAGTTAAAGAAAATACTTGTGCCACAGGCAAAGTTTGAATGCAAGCCTATTAGAGTTTTTCTTTTCTTTTTTTTTGAGACGGAGTCTCGCTCTGTAGCCCAGGCTAGAGCGCAGTGGCTGGATCTCAGCTCACTGCAAGCTCCGCCTCCCGGGTTCGCGCCATTCTCCTGTCTCAGCCTCCCCAGTAGCTGGGACTACAGGCGCCCGCCTCGTCGCCCGGCTAGTTTTTTGTATTTTTTAGTAGAACGGGGTTTCACCGTATTAGCCAGGATGGTCTCGAACTCCTGACCTCATGATCCTCCCATCTCGGCCTCCCAAAGTGCTGGGATTACAGGCTTGAGCCACCGCGCCCGGCCGAGTTTTTCTTTTAAGTAACTGAAAGGCATTTGTTTTCATCAGGTGTGAAGTCAGCATAAATCGCTTAGAGAAATTTTTAAAAACTCAGAGTAGAATGCATTCTATAATTTTTGAATAAATATAGAAACAACCTGATGATTACAAGAGAAAGCTATAAACACAAATAGCTGTTTTAAAAGGTTTCACTAGAGATGACCAATGTTGAAGCTCTTGAATCATTCATTTGACAGATTGATTCAAGATTAACTCAAATTTCATCTTGATTTTACAACTCCAGGTTAATTTCCTTCAGGTACCTGGTCATCTAAAATCAATTACTGCTCTGCGAAGTTCAGAGTTGTCTGAAAAAGAGAAATTCCGCCTCCTGGCTGCAGCACTGTACTTCTTCAGCTGCAAGAGCTGATGGTCTAGCAATGCATCAGTGTCACAAGGTTATTTACAATTGTGAAAATCCAGTGGGCATGGCAAATATCTTCGAAGGCAAAAATTACTACTCTTAGTTTAGAAGGAATAAAAATCCCCTGGATGCGCCAGAATAAAGCCTGATGCCGGCATTTCTAAGAACTTCCCTGATGATATCTATACTGCTAGTCTGAGAATCACACTTTTAGTAGCAAGGGTCTGAATCATCTGTGGCTTTCTGGAAGATTGCAATAACATTCTGGGGCGGGGCGGGGGGAACCTTGTTTTCTTAAATTTCACCATATGTCATGTACAAATATTGCCATTTCTCTCGGAGTTTTGATCCTTATGTGTCTCCGTATTCAACCTGAGTTTTACTGGTTGGGTTACAGACAATTTCTTTCAGTTTGGTTCTCAAATGACCAACCTTCTCAGTGTACGAACTGGTCCAAATATTTTTTCTCCCTTGAAATATCTTTGTGGGGTGGGACTTTCTGGAGAAATAAACAATTACTGTCTTAGTCTATTTTACTTTTTTCTTTTTTTTTTTTTTTTTTTTTGAGACAGAGTCTCGCTCTGTCCCCCAGGCTGGAGTGCAGTGGCGAGATCTCAGCTCACTGCAAACTCCACCTCCCAGGTTCAAGCGACTCTCCTGCCTCAGTCCCACAAATATCTGGGATTACAGGCGCCTGCCACCATGCCCGGCTAATTTTTTTTGTATTTTTAGTAGAGACGAGGTTTCATCATGTTGGCCAGGCTGGTTTTGAACTCTTGACCTCAAGTGATCTGCCCGCCTGGGCCTTCCAAAGTGCAAGGATTACAGGTGTGAGCCATTTCGCCGGGATCTTAGTTTCTTTTTCTTTCTTTTTTCTATTTACAATTCTAACACAAAATAATTTACATTATGTAAAGAGAACACTTTGCTGGTTCACATACACAAAAAGTGATTACCTTTTTTGAAAGGCAGTTCAATAAATAAAGATTTGCTTTTCATTAAGATACATTTCATTATAGAACTGCCTTTTGGGTGATAAAGAGTTAATGAGTTAAAATAAACGGATGACTCTAGATAAAGTGATTGTACCACCACTAAAACCTAGGTCTGCCAAATAATATGTTAAAAGAAAAAAAAAAGTCTGTTGATGCAGTCCTCAAGGCAAATATTATAGAGCTTACTTTGCCCTCTGAATGTATTTGTGAATTTGCCATAGAAATTCTGGATGCCCATCAATGAGAGAATTACTTCTTCAACTTAACTGGATTAAGTGGATCTGTAGCACACTCCACATGAATACTGTAAAGCTCTCTCTTGAATGATTTATTGGTAGTCTCACCCTTCATAATAGGAATAGAAGTCTTGCTGAAGGATCATTTGAATTAATATATATTAACTACTTTAAAATTTTTTAAAGTAGAGGTCCCTTTTACTGCAAGGGCACATAAACACAAAGAGTAAGAAATACTTTCAGGTACTCCGAAAATTCGTTATGCTTCTAAAATTGTGTGTTCCTTTACGCTAAGGAAAGTGTGAATGTAAACTTTTCTTGTATCCTCTCTTATTTTCAAGGAATGCTGCTGTTTTTGTGGACTCCAGGTTTTATGTCCTCAAACCTGAGGCAGAGACCACAATTTCATGATTTTCTGCTCAAGTTTTAGTAGAAAGAAGGAAAGCAGTAATAAAGAACAGGTTAGCGGAAGAACCACATACTGAGAATGGCTAGATAAGTTTCCAGAGAAAATATTTTAAGCAAATAGTACCCAAGACAGGTTATATGTTTATTTATGGGAAAAACTTCTACGTCTTCTATTATGTTCTGAAGTGAATGAATGCTGATCATGCTCCCGTCCCTAGAACTATATGCATTTAAATTAAAAATATAGAAAGTACAATATACACTGAGGGGGGATCTATTGACTGTGTCAGTAATAGCACTGTTTTCATTTTTCCTTTTGTAATAGAAGCCATTATGTGTGTTCAAGATGGATTCTTAGTGTTTATTAATCTCAGAAGTGGGAGCATTTAGGATTTTAAAAGCTATCGATTTTTAAAAAGAGATCGGAGTCTTTATATTCTATGATATCCCCAACTTCTATTTCAAATCTGTCATAAAATAGGTGCTCTGCAGAGACCAACACTTGGTGTGATGAATTTCAAGCACCTTCTTTAATGTGTCTTGAAATATTTGGATACTTCTTTATTTTTAAGAAATGAAAAATATTCTAGTTTTTTTTTTTTTTTTTTTTTTTTTTTTTTTTTTTGAGACTATCTCTCGCATATTGTCCAGGCCAGAGTGCAGTGGTAGGATCTTGGCTCACTGGAAGCTCTGCCTCCCAGGTTCACGCTATTCTCCTGCCTCAGCCTCCCGAGTAGCTGGGACTACAGGCGCCCACCACCACGCCCGGCTGATTTTTGTATTTTTAATAGAGACGGGGTTTCACCGTGTTAGCCAGGATGGTCGCGATCTCCTGACCTCGTGATCCACCCGCCTTGGCCTCCCAAAGTGCTGGAATTACAGGCGTAAGTCACCGCGCTCGGCCAAAATAATCTAGTTTTAATTAATGATTTTTAAAAATCCTATTCTGTCTCTTTTCTTTTGGCAGTTTGATAAACAACGCTCTCAACTGTGGCAGTAAAGGCTGTAAAATGGGAAATTGTAACATGTCCTTCATTTGCATATTCTCCAAAGGCCTCCTGCGTGATCTCTTATTTCCTCTTCTAGTCACCTTTTTATTGTCACTTGCTTCTGAACCTTACTGCCTTCTCTCGTAAAGTATCTGAAACTTTGCTAGCCTCAGATATTAATTGCTTACCTTTTGCAAATTAGTCATTCACTTATGTTATTAATGTCAATACAAAATAAGTTTTGAAGCAAAATGAATTTTTATTATTATTCTATATTACTTTATTTTATACCTTGGCATTTGAACAAAATGTAATATTAGCATATATATGTTATATATATACACACACATATATATTAGCATATATACCAAGCAGCAAAACCTATTAACACTTTGCTTGCATTCATGATTTAGAAGTCTCTGCCTTGAGCAGCAAATGATGCCATATTGCAGGAATACAAAGCAAAAGACAAACAATAAAAAATACTTCTTAAAATAGAGAACCCATTTGCTTTCTTTCCCTGATATGTAATTGGGACTAAGATAAATTAAATACATGACTGATTGCATTTCTTATTCATAATTAATTATTCAAAAAGGAAATTCATTGAGTGATGGATCCTTACGATCCATTATGAAGTGTCAAATAATTATGTGGGCAAATATAAACATACTAAAGTTCATTTTGTAGTGGCCACATGTACAGCTTTGGCGTAAACTTTACATTATATCTAAAGGCCAGGATATACGGTCATGAAAAAAATGCAGAGAATGTATGTATGCAAAAATCTGAAACCCAGGTCTGGGTTTGGATTTAGGGCTGAGAGTGCGGGACATATTTGGCAGTTACTTAATACTTTGGAAAATCATGCAGGTATGTCTTTTTCTTTCGTGGTATAATTGTGGCTTAAAATAATAAAAGCACTTTTCATAAAACTGTTTTCTGAGATACCAGTAGAATATGCATGCATTGGCAGCTTTGTAATTTTACAGTTAACTGCTCCAGAAAAGTTTATCAGCTTGTTATTACCAGGTTAGATAGAAAACAAAATGGCTGTAAGGAAATGAGTGCTTCTGACAAACATCCACATATTTTTTTTTACTTTTATTTAAGG
The DNA here is from genome assembly GCF_002776525.5 of Piliocolobus tephrosceles. Classification (NCBI taxonomy): domain Eukaryota; kingdom Metazoa; phylum Chordata; class Mammalia; order Primates; family Cercopithecidae; genus Piliocolobus; species Piliocolobus tephrosceles. The sequence goes on from NC_045435.1 coordinate 113,080,203, forward strand.
TTCGGGGTACCTGTGCAGGTTGGTTATATGGATAATCTAAACTCATGTCATGGGGTTTGTTGTATAGATTATTTTGTCACCCAGGTACAATGCCTAGTACCCAACAGTTATTTTTTCTGATTATCTCCCTCCTCCCACCTCCACCCTCAAGTAGGCTCCAGTGTGTATTGCTCCCCTCTGTGTGTCCACGTGTTCTCAGTGTTTAGCGCCCACTTGCACTTGGGAATGTGCAGTATTTGGTTTTCTGTTCCTGCATTAGTTTGCTAAGGATAATGTCCTCCAGCTCCACGGTTTGTCTATGTAAAGATAATAGTATTCCTTCAAGAAATATTTTACACCACATTTCCAGATTAATTACATTTTGGATGCTAAAAGAGTCTGAATCTTGACTTTGGGGATTTATAACAAGAAAAATAGAATAACTGTGCAAAACACAAACAACTTTGTAGAGATTCTGCTATAAACTTTTCATTTAAAGTAAGAAAAAACCCAAAGTTTATATATTATTTTAGGTTGCATTATTCAAATATTTATTTTAAATATAGTAATATTTTGAATATTTTTGAAAGTTTTGGGATAGTTTTGGGTGAAATAGGAGGAAAAAAAAATTCCGTAAATTTCACCACAAAGGTACAAAGGCTATTAAAATTTTTTAGTTTCTCTTTCCAATCATCTTAAGTAACTATATGTTTTATATAGTGGCTTATACTGAGTTATAAAATTCATATTCTTTTCTGAGCTTAACATTATGTTATATTCACTTCTTCATGTTTCTACTAAGGCTCATTTTAGAGGATGTAGTGAATATTTTTATATATGTGATTTCTTTCCTTAAGACTGCATATTAAAGCTATTAATAATTAATGTCCCAAGATTAGGCAAAAAAATTAAAAAGTATTTGTTTAACAATCATATAATATAATCCAAAAACTGATCATATGCCCTTACATAAACATATATATTATAAATGTATATATGTAATATGTAAATGCATATATGTATATATGTAAATGTATATATGAAAACCATTTATAAATGAGTAATCATAGAAAGATAATTCAGTAAATGCAATGAAAGCCTAATAAATGCTATTTTTCTTAATTTGAATAAGGAGTTTTAAACTTCTCTGTTCTAAGAAGCATATTTTTCCCAAGATTTTATCTGGAAAATTTTCAAATATACAGTAAAGAGAATATAATACATATTCATATAACAACTACACCTAACATTTTGTTACACTTGCTTTATCACATTATCTATCCCTCCCTAAGGAGCAAATTTTAAGAAATACTTTTTACATTTTTATAATTTTAACTTTTGTGAAGTTAAATCTCATTTCACAACCAAAATATATTTTAAATATGGTAATGTTTTTCTTTCAAGAATTTTTACTAATTTGGTAATGATTCTTACAATCAAATATAGTTTGCAATTAAGGAAATAAAGTCTTAGTTTTGATGAAAAAGAAGAATTATGGTTCAGTCTTCCTATTGAGTTTCACTTTTAGTTTTTAAAGAAAAATATTTCACATTGTTTAAGTATTTGGAATTAACTTTAGCAAGATATCAAAACTGAAGCTCATTATTCCAACATAAAAACATGAATCATGATTGAATTCCAAAAGTGTAGACTTTTATGACATATAAAAGAGTGGAACAAAGATTACAGGAAGAATTTGGAGCATTAAATGTCAGGAACAGTATTTTCTCAGGGAAGTTATTAGGTGGTTGTTATCACTCTATCATTATTTAGGCCAGGATAATCCCTTCTTACCATTTTTTGACTTCTGAATACTGATAAACACAATTATAACCTCTCCCTTATTTTGGTTATCTGGTTTATATTATATTCTGAATTTTTAGAGGACAAAGATTAAATGAATATAATTTGCATCTTCAATTTCTGTTGATTTTCATTCCTCATTTTTCACTTTGTACTGTCTTTTTAGAGAGCAGAAAGGCTTTTTTTTTTTTTTTTTCAATGTAAAATCTGGAGAAAATTTCTATGTGAAGATACGTTAATTTTTGCTGCAACGTATTCACTAATGAATTTTCTTCTTCAATAACTGTTGTTAGTTAAATTGACTCAGCTGTAATGTAAGTGCCTGTAGAATATTTTTAAAATATTTTGAACAGTAAAGGAGGAAAACTCTTTTTTTAAAAAATTGTGATTTAGAATTTCTGTATTGTTACTCAACTATCTGAAATTGTTAAGGAATAAGTTATTTCATGCAATTATTTCTTTCCATAGCCCATCCCACACAAAAGTACTAAAGTTAAAAAAATTCTTTTAAAATGTGTGAAAAAATACTCCTGCTTTCCGAAACAGTGAGTTCTAATCATAACAATAATAATAATTTAGCAGAAGCATCACCTTTTTGTATTCACTCTACAGCAAAATACAAAATGATATTTTCCATCTAAAGGCTGTTTGTCCCACTACAGAATGAACAGTTCTTGGTTTTGTTGTGGTTGTGGTTTTGTTTCTTTATAATGTGCAGCTGGTCTGTCTCTGTTCCCACCATGTGGCTATCAGCTCTTTTTTTTTTCACTGTTGTCAGAGAGACTGTTTCCAATGGCCACCATCTTTTTTCCTGTCTCTTGTTCGCTGTGGTTATAAGGGAAAAAAATTTCTATATTAGCCGGATATTAACATTGGAGGCAAAAGAACAAGAAATTCTCTGAGTGAGAGCTTGAGACTATGTGAAGAATGAGTTACATGAGCATCAGTTTATTAACTTTCTGACATTTCTTTTTTAAAAATACTCCAATACTTAAAATCTATATTGTTTACTTTCTTCCAAATAAAGTTGTTAAGCAAGTAACCTCAATATATGAGATGTTGTTATATATTTTAAATTAAATTCTAGGAATTAATTATGTGTTTTCAAAGAACACTGAAAATTAGGTTGTCTGCAATTTTAAAGTGTTTTCATTGTAGTATAAATTTCATCATAATAGCTAATACATATTTACCTGCTATGTGCGAGACACTATTTTAGTTCCATTATATTTATAAATACATCTGTTCCTAACAATATATTTATCTTAATTCATAAATTAAGATTATTTGTGTATACCCATTTTATAGATGAATAAATGGAGCTACACAGAGTTGAGCTAATTTGCTAAGAGGAATCACCATCTAAGTTCTGCCAGAGTCCAGAATCTACAGGATTATTTCCCTATGCTGTATAGCTTCATATTAACGTATATTCATCTACTTTACATGTGATTTTCTAACATATATGTTATATATCTAATATTTATATCATTTATTAGATGCTAATATGTTAAGAACATAATCTATGTTTATTAAATAAAATGATGTAGAAAAAAATAAACAGGCCCAGGCACGGTGGCTCATGCCTGTAATCCCAGCACTTTAGGAGGCCAAAATGGGCGGATCTCCTGAGGTTAGGAGTTCAAGACTAGCCTGGCCAACATGGTGAAACCCTGTCTCTACTAAAAATACAAAAAAAAAATTAGCCAGGCATAGTAGCACGCACCTATAATCCCAGCTACTTGGGAGGCTAAGGCAGGAGAATTGCTTGAACCTGGGAGGCGAAGTTTGCAGTGAGCCGAGACTGCACCACTGCACTTCACCCTGGGCAACAAGAATGAAACTCTGTTTCAAAAAAAAGAAAAAAACGAACAGAAATTCTGTCACACACGTAACAATAAATACTACCAATATGTTTATATATTTTCTTATTTAAAAAGTATTGCTTTTTAAAACAAAGCTCCAATCTTATTTAGTAGTTATTATATATATTCTTTTACTATTATATATACAGTATATACTATTGTATATATTCTTTTTACTATTATATCTTAAACTCTGTTATGTAGTATTTTTTTGTCATTATTTTTAATGACTGAATAACATGCCGCCAATTGTTTGCATTTAAAATGGTCTCATTTTAAAAGAAAATTCATAGAAAAATGATTGCTAAAGCTAGTGTTAATAAGCCAAGTAAAATATCTACCCTCCCTATTTAAATCATTATTATTTTTAATTGACTTTTCACTAGCCCAATGATCTAAGTAGGATCTTAAATAAAAGAACATTAGGATGGGCACATAAAAAGTGAGTACTGGGTAGTCATGTCAAGAAAGTATTGGGAATATATGTATATATCTTATATAAATGTGTAGTTTGCCACATCAGAGAATCCGCAGATGGAAGGCTCTATTAAAGTTGTTTGATATTTTCTCTTTAAATAGAGAAGCAGTTACAAAAGCTCACTTTGAATAATGAAATCAATTTCTTAGATCTTCATTTTAATGACATCACTAGGAAAGTAATAATTACACTGCAGCCACTGCACATTTTTCAGTATCAGTCTTACAGCCTAAATGGTTCACATTGCAATCATCAGCTATTCTCTCATATGGATAAACTGGATAGTAGAAATGTCCCCAAATTCGATTAAAATAATTCAAGGTGGATGGTAATGTCTGAATGTCTGTGTTTCCCACAAATTCATATGTTGAAAACGCGGTGGCTCATGCCTATAATCCCAGCATTTTGGGAGGCCGAGGTGGGCAGATCACCTGAGATCAGGAGTTTGAGACCAGCCTGGTCAACCTGGAGAAACCTCGTCTCTACTAAAAATACAAAATTAGCCAGATGTCATGGCACATGCCTGTAATCCCAGCTACTCGGAGGCTGAGGCAGGAGAATCGCCTGAACCCGGGAGGCGGAGGTTGTGGTGAGCCAAGATCGTGCCATTGCACTCCAGCATAGGCAACAAGAGCGAAACTCTATCTCAAAAAAAAAAAAGAAAACCTAATCACCAATTTGATGGCATTAGGAAGTGGGACATGTAAGGGGGGATTAGATCAGGTGGGCGGAACCCTTAGTGATGGGATTAGTGTCCTTATAAGAAAGGTGCCATAGAGCTATCTTGCCCTCTTCTGCCATGCTAATTCTCCCTGAGAAGACACCTTATATATAACAGGAAGTGGGCCCTCATCAGACACCAAATTTTCAGGTGCCTTGATCTTGAACTTCTTAGCTTCTGGTACTGTTAGAAATAAATTTCTCTTGTTTATAAGCCACCCAGTTTATAGCATTTTGTTATAGCAGCCTAAATGGACTAAGACTGGAAGCTTCTATAATTTAAGTATCCCCATTTCACCAAGTCATAAATAAATATAATATGTGTCCTTCTCTCCCTCCAATGCACACCAACATGGAGCAATCCAGACTTTTTCTTGTCTAAGTTATAAGTCATGGTTAAGTGTATTCCATTACTTGTAAACTGGATGAAGGATGCAACTTATCCACTGATGAACATGATTTTTAAGTTCAGCAGCTCACCCAACACAGTAACTAGATTTCTGACATTTAATTTTTATGAGAACTATTACAGTAGGTAGCTAGTCAGGTATGAGCAGGGCAGGAGAGGGCTCCCCCTATCACCACACACACACACACACACACACACACATCAATGTCAGGCGACCATAAAATGATAGGCAGTTGTTAACTGTTTCTCTAAAACAATAATTGGTCTCAGCCAACGCCAGGGAAAGGTAGTCTCCCAATAGAGAAAAAAACAAAAACAAAAAAACAAACAAAACAAAAACCTGAAACTGATGATCAGCAGCCTCCTGGTAAGATCTCAGGAGTTGGGCAAGTGGGTTTAAGCATGCACACTAAGAGGCAAAATGGTGGAGTCTAACTTAGATGTTCTTGGAACGACTGGTAAGGGAAGAATGCCTCAAATGAGCGTACCTATGACTCCATTAAACACACTGGCCACTGAACTTGCAGACAGCCCACTGCACATGCGCCAGCCCACCCCAAGGGAAGAATCAGGTGGAAGTAATGCAAGACCTCAAAAGTATGCCAACATATAAAGTCCCAAGACCAAAGGTCAAATGGCACACTTGATCTCTCAAGTTACCTGCTTGGCCTCCTTCCAAGTGTACTTTACTTCATTTCTTTCCTGCTCTAAACTGTTTTAATAAACTTTCACTCCTGTAAAATTTGTCTCAGTCTCTCCTTCTGCCTTATGCCTCCTTGGTCAAATTCCTTCTTCTGAGGAAGCAAGAAGTGGTGTTGCTGCAGACCCATATGAATTTGCTGCTGGTAACAGAACTATAAGAAAGGGCTAATTTATTCTATGTTATGATTGAGCATTTCCATCCCATTGGGTATATATTTTGGATGTAGGCACTGGTGAAATGTTTGATTGGACAGAAATTATTACAGTAAAGGGCCAAAAGAATCAAATGTAATATATGGAGAGTGTGTACAGATTTTTCGATTGTTTATCTTTTAATATTTTTTATTTAACTTTAATTTTAAGTTCAGGGAGATATGTGCAGGTTTGTTACATAGGTGAACTTGTGTCAAGAGGGTTGTGGTACAGATTATTCCATCACTCAGATATTAAGCCTAGTACCCATTATTTATTTTTCCGATCCTTTCCCTCCTTCCATCCTCCACCCTTCAATAGGCCCTAGTGTGTGTGGATCCCTTCTATGTACCCATGTGTTTTCATCATTTAGCTCCCGCTTATAAGTGAGAACATGCAATATTTGGTTTTCTGTTCCTGCTTTAGTTTGCTAAAGATGATGGCCTCCAACTGCATCCATGTTCCTGCAAATGACATAATCTCGTTCTTTTTTATAGCTGCATACTATTCCATGGTGTACATGTCCCACATTTTTTTAAATCCAGACTACCACTGAAGGGCTTTTAGGCTGAATTCATGTCTTTGCTATTGTGAATACTGCTGCAATGAACATATGCATGTCTTTATAATACAATGATTTATATTCCTTTGGATATACACCTAGTAATAGGATTGCTGGGTCAAATGGTGTTTCTGTTTTTAGGTCTTCAAGGAATCACCACAATGTCTTTGACAATGTTGAACCAATTTACACTTCCATCAACATCAACAATGTATAAGGATTCCTTTTTCTCTGAAACCTCTCCAGCAGCTGTTGTTTTTGACTTTAAATTTCTTTAACCATTCAGACAGGTGTGAGATCGTATCTTATTTTGATTTTGATGGACATTTCTCTAAAGATCAGTAATGTTGAGCTTTCTTTCATATGAGTGTTGGCCGCATGTATATCTCCTTTTGAAATTTTTCTGTTCATTTCCTTTGTCCACTTTTTAATGGGGTAGTTTTTTTTTTTTTCTTGTAAATTTTTTTAAGTACCTTTTAGATGCTGGAGAGTAGACCTTTATCAAACGCATAATTTACAAAAATAATTTCCCATTCTGTGGGTTGTCTGCTTGAGAGTATATACAGTCTTTAGCCAAATGCAGTAACATTGCAATCTGAGACTAAAGGGAAAAATATATCCACATTTACACACACACACACACACACACACACACCCCGTTGTATCATGGTACTTGTTTCACTAAAAAATAAAGGATATATAATCTTCATTTATAGAAATGCAGCTGGTATTAAGGAATCATTCTTTAGATTTGTTGGTTTGGAAAGGACAGGGTAAATGCAAGATATTTCCAAAGTAGTAAGTTGCAAAACATGACTGAAATAAAGGTTCTCTTTTTTTTTTTTTTTTTTTTTTTTTTTTTGAGACGGAGTCTCGCTCTGTCGCCCAGGCTGGAGT
>NC_045435.1:113087909-113105020 GCF_002776525.5 Piliocolobus tephrosceles
TTTTTTTTTTTTGAGACGGAGTCTCGCTCTGTCGCCCAGGCTGGAGTACAGTGGCCGGCTCTCAGCTCACTGCAAGCTCCGCCTCCCGGGTTTACGCCATTCTCCGGCCTCAGCCTCCGGAGTAGCTGGGACTACAGGCGCCCGCCACCTCGCCCGGCTCGTTTTTTGTATTTTTTTAGTAGAGACAGGGTTTCACCGTGTTAGCCAGGATGGTCTCGATCTCCTGACCTCGTGATCCGCCCGTCTCGGCCTCCCAAAGTGCTGGGATTACAGGCTTGAGCCACCGCGCCCGGCCAAATAAAGGTTCTCTAAAAGTAACAGATCTGATGTTTCTTCTAATGTGAAACAGCGGTAAACCACTGTGGTTGTCAGTCCTTTTCTTTTTCAGAGACTATTTTGCAAAATAGAGGAAGTAATTTCCAACCTTAAGATCACTCTATGAAGAAAGAACCTGCGTCTCAAAAACTAAATAAATAATCCTAATGCTACATAGATAGGAAGTGGCATCATAACCATTTAGGAGTTACATTTTGGCCTTTGTGACCCCAAAGAGTAAAAGCCTTCCATTAGGTCATTACCTCTTTTTTTTTTTTTTTTTTAATGTCTATATACTTTTGTGTGAGAAGAAATCTTCTAATCCTATACATGTATAAATAGGAAAACAAAATTAAGACAACATATAATTTCAGAGTTGTAAGACACTTCAGAAACAATCTAGTCTAAATTTCTGCCTAGAACCCTTCCAATGGATAGTTGATCACTATTAATACTTCTAATAAATGCTACTGAATTCTTCTTTGTTTCCACACTGTGCAAGCTGTGTGGATTCAGGAAACTACATTGACATAAGGATGAATCTGACACACATACTAGTCATCCTTTTCCAGCATTACATGCTATAAATTAATTAGCAAAATAATCTATCTTACCTATGTTCCTCTCCTTGAAAACCTCACTCGTGTTTTTTTTTTCTAAAAATATAATCGAGACATCATATAGTATGGTTTTTGAAATACTCTACTTAAGTTTTAGCAATATTGAGATTTGTTTTCTTCTGTAGACAAAACACTATGTGGCATATATAGATACATATTTAACTGTTCGGTTTTGTTCCTCCATTTTGTTCCCCCACCTCCAATGGATTAACTTCAGGAAACAGTATTTTAACTCATTAGAGAGTAACTGCACATCTGTGAAATTTTCTGGTTTTTATTCCCGGTAAAGATTAAATGTGCCTTCCTTGGCTGGTATTATTAAAAAGACAGAAGATAGGCCAAGCACGGTGACTCATACCTGTAATCCCAGCTCTCTGGGAGGCCGAGGCCGGCAAATCATGAGGTCAGGAGTTTGAGACCAGCCTGACCAACATGGTGAAACCCCACCTCTACTAAAAATACAAAAATTACCTGGACGTGGTGGCGCACGTCCGTAGTCTCAGCTACTCAGGAGGCTGAGGCAGGAGAGTCACTTGAATCCAGGAGGTGGAGGCTGCAGTGAGTCGAGATCACACCACTGCACTCCAGCCTGAGGAACAGAGAGAGACTGTCTCAAAAAAAAAAAAAAAAAAAAAAAAAAAAAAAAAAAAAAAAAAAAAAAGAAAAGAAAAGAAAAGAAAGAAGATAAAAGTCTAAATATATGTATTTCTTCATGTTGTCCAAATATTTTCTGATCATCATATGGTACTATTTATACAATTAATTTCTCTATTATAACAACTTTAAAAGTAAACTGCTTCCTTTAAACAACACAAGTTTTACTTAAAAATCAAGTTAGTGGAGCTATTTCACAGATTTCCATGTTCTAGTGGTGCATTAAATTCCTATAAAATTAGTCAGGGTATCTAGGTTGATGCATTTGGATCTTAATGGAGCATTACTTTCTAAGTACTATAATGCTTCATTTCCTCCCACAATGTATTCTACATAATCTCATTTTAAAAGTGGGAATAGATGTTTTTTTCCTGGAAAGAAATATATTTTTATCTCTTATTTTTCACTTGATGTGTCCGTCAGCATATTGATTTAGTAGGAAAATATGCATGTAAGATACATCAGGTAAATTTCCTATTGAGAATCAGCTTTAAATGTCCAGTTATTTAAACAAATCAGGATTTATTAATGGCTGTAGAGAATTCTGTATTTAATTGTTCACAAGCTGAACATACTTGGAGTTGCTATGGATAGGAGAAATTTGAATTATTTAGGTACCATTGTTAGTGATTTCCAACGGCCACAAACAATTTTAACCAAGTGGTGACAATCTTTAACCCTTTAAAAGTAACAGCTGCATAGATAGAATTCATTAGCCATCTCCTGTATACAATCTTCGACAAGTGTTGATGGTTTTAGAAACACACTTATGTACATACACACATGTGAGGATAAACACACACCCACACGTGCGTGCGCACGCTCACACACACACACTCTTTATGGTCCCAGAGGAGAAAGGAACTATTCGCACGCTCTGGCAGCTTCAGTAAAGGTTTCATAGAGAATATGACAATTTAATTGGATTCTGAAAGATGTATAAGAATTTATTAGGCAAAGAGAATATGGAAAAACATTTCCAGTTTAGAGGAAAGCTTTGGTTGAGCACAGAGGAACACTGTCTGGGCCTCTTCAGAGGCATCCTGAGTCCCCAGAATGCAGAGCAGATTCAAACAAATTGTAAGTGTTCAGGAAATAGCACTGAGGTTTGAATGGAGTGATGCAAAGAAGGGTAAGGCCTTATTTCCCTATGCTCTTCAAGAGGCTAAACCAACAAAGGAAACTGAGTCTAATGGTTACAACTTTAAAAATAAATAAATATCTATATATAACATATGATATTTCATAACATTTCTTTTCATATACACATATATATAAACGTTAAATATGTTTCAAAAACTTAGAATTATGTGATTGCCTGTATCACTTCTAAATAAAACAAAATTTATCTGAAAATAAATTATTATTATTATTATTATTTAATTTTTTTTTTTTTTTTTTTTTTTTTTTTTTTTTTTTTTTTTTTTTTGAGACGGAGTCTCGCTCTGTGGCCCGGGCTGGAGTGCAGTGGCCGGATCTCAGCTCACTGCAAGCTCCGCCTCCCGGGTTCACGCCATTCTCCTGCCTCAGCCTCCCGAGTAGCTGGGACTACAGGAGCCCGCCACCTTGCCCGGCTAGTTTTTTGTATTTTTTTAGTAGAGACGGGGTTTCACCGTGTTAGCCAGGATGGTCTCGATCTCCTGACCTAGTGATCCGCCCGCCTCGGCCTCCCAAAGTGCTGGGATTACAGGCTTGAGCCACCGCGCCTGGCCTAAATTATTTTTAAAATGACAAAATGTCTTGCTTTAAAACCACTGGTCAAATTTTGGACACAAAATATCATCTATATTGGACACATGATTAATAAAAATCAGAATTTAATTGCTTTAACAATTATAAGCTAATTGAATGATATAGTGTGGGCAGACGTGTGTAAAATAAAGTGATGTTGCCTAGTTTAATTACTTAGATGTTGTTACACCACACAGTGATTCTTCATATAACAATGTAAAGTGTATACTTTTAGTGTCAAATTAACTATTTCCATGCATGATTTGATACTGATAAAATTAATTAAAGCAATGAAATTTAAATATTAATAGCTTATTTTCAGTTCCACTGAAATTTATACCTAAATACTGACATGCTTAAGAATCAATAATCCACTTATGCATTATTTTATGTCCTTTTCATTCTTCTTTTTAGCTCTAATGATGAAACATACATATCTGGATGAAAATTTTATTTATCTTTAAGACATTTTTTAATATAAAAATGCTTACCAGCCTTACTGTTAAAAACTGAAAAAAGAGTCATATAAATTTGCGGAAATGTCTATGCCTATCTGGCTCCACTCTGCTCTCAATTAGAATGTGTAATTCCTGGGCAAGTCATACTGTCAGCTTGGGCATCAGGAGGAAATTCCGTTCATTTTGTGACATTTTCAATCATGTTCTGGCATTTACTTTAAAGGACCGCTTCATCAAAATTATTTCTAATCTAGGAGCTCTGATTATCATTTAAATAGATTTGCTAATTTTTATTGATTAAGGATCTGAACCAACCAATATTACGTGGTTTAAAATCATTATCTTCATGTAATAGCTTATCTTGACAGTATGCTTTCTTAAAATAAATAATTATTGATTGTATCATAAATTTCCCCAGTTCCTATGATATGGAAATATATTTCTTTACAAATATAATAAAATTATTTGTATTTATTTTTAGAAGAGTTAAAAATTAAGTTACACTATTACAAGAAAATATTTTAAATGCCACCAGAATTCAAGAATTCAGGATGCAAATTTATGGTAGATTTTGTAATCTCTTGTCAAATAACATCTATAGCTCATCCAAGGGTCTATTAGACACTCCAAGAGATGCTTAGCTTGCTCTGATGCCACAGCACTAGATTCAGGAATGTATTGATTCCAAGTAAGATAATCTTGGGAAGACCAAGAGTAGTGGATTAGAAGTTTATTCCAAATTAAGTGTGTCTGTTATACACTAGCAATCACATTGTGCAAGATAGAACCCTAAGACTGATTAAGAAGCCCATGGCTCAGGTGTAGTTGTGGCCAGCATGTATCTGGGCAAGACTGTGTCACAGACTGCTTAACTTTTGTCTTTTTAAAGCTAAACTGAAGGGAGCAACTGAACTTTCAGAAGGTCTGATGTGCCCCTTACTCGCTAAGAATCATCCACAACTACGTTTCCACTAGTGAATTGGCACTGGGAAGCTCAGAAACTTAAACTGATGTTTGCGGTAAAATAGTGTTGCTGATTTCTCTGCCTTCAAATTTGATTGTACTGGCTTCTCTTTCTATCCTTTAGAAAAGTAAACCTTGTGTAACTTGACAAAGTAACATCCGTGTCTGATCCTAAATATTATGACTTGCATTTTATTCCAGATTTTCAATATGTTTTCAACAAGAAAATAAGTAATCACCCAGAATTTAAACTCACCCTTGTCATCATATAGTTGGTTATTACTATAAAGAACAGTTTGGAATTAAATAATTCCTTTTGTATATTTATGTTTCTACTAAAGTAAACATCATTTAAATTAGTGTGAAATTATAATCACAAACAATACCCAGCCACAGAAGCTTAACCATAAATATTAGCACATTATCATCTTTGCCAATAGAAAATGGGCAATAATTGTGATTTATAAAGTCTGTTTGATTCTCTTAATTTTCCTAGGTATTTATATAGAGTTAGTCTTAGACAGAAACACATGAGAGTTATTTACATCATCAATTCTCCATTTGAAATCAAGCCTTTTATTTTGAGATGCTCCCTCTACACTGGATTCCAAACAAGCTTATGTTACAAACATTCCCAAAAGAATCCTATTCTCAATCTTTTCAGTTTTCAATTTCACTGACACCCTTCCTGCATACTGTAATAGACTCCTTTCTGCTAGTGTATCTGATAAACCAATCTCCACTTTTATATTAGATGAAAGCTAACAATTCGCTTATTACCTTATTCTAGGAAACATTTACATTTAAGTCAAGATATTCTTAGTGCCTTAAATATAGTACTTATCATTTATTTAAATAAAAGGATCACTTTATCATTCCTCTGTGGATCTTATGTTTTGAAAGATGTTGACTGTCATTTTGCATTTGTGAGGAAATAAGTGATGGATATGGGTACTGTGATCGTCAGACATGTGATTCAGGTAAGTGTGTCTGCTCTATCATCATATTCCAGAAGTTTTGGTGATATCACCAGCAGTTAATCTGAGCTTCTGATTAGCATGAATTTAGAATTGCGATACTTTCAACCAAATGGGAAGAAGTAAATTAAGATTTACATTAGAATTTCCAAAACATTGAAAATAATCTTCCAGGCTTCATTGCTACATATAGACTTTTAGAAGGAAAATAACTCAAACAGAGAATCAGTGTCTTAATCCAAAAAATGACGCCAAGATTTGGAATTTTCTACCAGTGGAGGAAATGATTTTAGTTAAACCTCATTAACTCTGTGTTTAAAAGATGTGCTGCTCAATGTTCATCTTGAAACTATTTACATATGCCAACGTGCCCCCCCCAAAAAAAAATTTCTGAAATTTTGTTGTTCAAAAGTTATTGAAATATATGCAGCATAACCTCTTAGCTAATTTTAATTAAATATAAACTAAAACTTATAGAAATTGTATATAAACTTTGTAATTGAATGGAATAATGTTTTAAAAGAATGCTTTCTATATCCCTAGTGTGACTTAATCCTGTTTCTTCACTTGAAAAAAAAAAAACTATGATTTTCTTGAACTCACTATATCTAAAATTTTATTTTTATTGATTCATTATTCTCTTAAAAATATGATTAGATAGTTGTTATATATTTTATATCAATACCATACAAACAAACTCTAAGGAGTTATTTAGGTAATGAAGCCATTTGGTATTTATATGGAATTTCACTGAAGAAAATTCGACTCAAGAAGGCATGTTTTACTCAGAGTCATTTAATTTATTAATCTGAAAATATGACACCCTTTACATTGGGAGTGGCAATATATTTTCCTGTCTTCAAGCTGAGTCATTTATGTTTCAAATCCACTTCATAGGTATGGACATATTAATACGGGTAGTGATTCACTCAGCCATTCTCTTTAGCTTCCTCATTGCTACTTTGCTATGAACTCATTTTGAACTCCATGGTCAGTTCCTTCTGGAGGGGCTCCAAAATGAATCTTTGACCTTTTATCTTATGCTAAAGTGGCAAACACCAATACCCTTTTCTCTGTCACTCACTGTGTCTGCTTGGTCTGTTTCTGCTCTGGACTGCAAGCTTTGTGGGAAGTAGTTAGCTTTACAGATGTAGCTGCCCTCACATTCTTGTTGCTCAATTTTAACTCAGACCTCACTATTATACCCAAATCCTATATTTTGCCATCAGTTTCCTTGATGTGCTCCCCATTTTCATGGTTTTATTAACATAAGTTAAAACTCCTGAGTCTATATTTTCCAATCTTATTTTTGTTCTCCTACTGGCACCTGTCAAATAACTATTTCAGCACACACTGTTTGTCCTCATACCAAAGTTAGTTCTCTGTTGGCTTTCTCCAGTCCCTATCTTACAATGCAATCTTTTAACTCACCCAAGATCAAAACCTTCTCTGCTTCCTTCCTCAAGTACATAGTTTCTCCTTAGGAAGGGGAGTTCTTGTGTCATACTTTCTTGTTAAGTGATTTTAGGCAAACCCATGAATTCTCTGGTTCATTTGTAGAATGAAAAGAGCATGAAATTGCCACTCAGTGTAACTGTGAGGATAAATACAATAATGTGAAAGTAGACTTAGACTTACTTTTCAAAGATTCTCCCCCCTATTTTCCCTTTTCTGCAAATCAGGTAACATAATTACTTTTAATTCTCTGTTATCAACTATGCATTTTTCCACCCTTTAATTCATTCTGGTCCTTTCCACATGAGGTGCCTTCTACTCTCTGCCTTCTGAAATCTTCTGTTTTGAAGGCATTCTCAAGGTTAACCTCTTCAGAAGGCTTTCCTGATCTTGTGACTAGATCTTACTTGGACATAAGTTTCTTGAGAGCAAACCATTGTCTCTGTATTCTTGGAAATACTTAGCACAGTTTCTCACAGAAAACATGTGAAAAATAAACAACTGAATGAACTGAGAATATTTCTTACTCATTTGTCACATTCATATTTCCAAATGAACACTTGATTTTTTTTTTTTTTTTTTAAGACAGGGTCTCGCAAAGGGTCTCGCTCTGTCACCCAGGCTGGAGTGTAGTGGTGCAATCTTGGCTTACTGCAGTCTCCTCCTCCCAGGCTCAAGCGATCCTCCCACCTCAGCTTCCCAAGTGCTTGGGCCTACTGGCCCATACCACCACGCCCAGCTAATTGTTTTTTGTTTGTGCTTTTGTATTGTTTTGTTAGAGAAAGGGTTTTGCCATGTTCCTCAGACTGGTGTTGAACTCCTGGACTCAAGTGATCCACCCACCTCGGTCTCCCACAGTGCTAGGATTACAGGCATGAGACACCAAACCTGATCCACCCACCTGACATCTTTTTTAGATGGGATAGCCTACTCCTGCCTGAAGTTTCATACAACAATACTAAGCGTTCACCTCCTTTTTCCTAATTGATTCTATTTTCCTAACTAGCTATGCCCTTCAGTATTCTACCAACATTTCTCTGTCTTCCAGGCTTAAATGCTGCCATATTAAAAAAAAAAAAAAATTCTGAATAAATGCTAAGTATCAAAAAACTGAAAGCTGCCTCACTGTCTCACTTCCCTGTTTTTCTTCCCTGTGGTCACCAAAAAATTTAAAAGTCTTCCTACGCAAATTTTCTTTGTTTAAAAATTTTGCATCTTACTCTTGCCCATTACTACTTATTTATTTATTTTGAGATGTGGTCTTATTTCCTCGCCCAGGCTGGAGTGCAGTGGCATGATCGTGACTCACTGCAGCCTTGACTTCCTGGGCTCAAGTGATCCTTCCACCTCAGTCTCTGGAGTAGCTAGGACCACATGTGCATCTACCACACCTGGCTAATTTTCAAATTTTTCATAGAGATGGGGATCTCATCACCTTGCCCAGGCTGATATTGAAGTCCTGCATTCAAATGATCGTCCTACCTTGGCCTCCCAAAATGCTAGAATTATAGGCGTGAGCCACTGCACCCAGTGCCTATTACTATCAATGAATATACCAACTTCATAGTAATTTATCAGTTTATATATTTAGCCAGCCCTGACATTCTCATAAAAATAATTTTATAATGTTCTAATATTTAAAATGTGAATTTTTTATTTAAAAATGTCAGAGATAAGACAAGGTGCAGTGACTCACGCCTGTAATCCCAGCACTTTGGGTTGCCGAGGCGGTCAGATCACAAGGTCAGGAGTTTAAGACCAGCCTGGGCAATATGGTGAAGCCCCATCACTACTGAAAATACAAATATTAGCCAGGCGTGGTGGCGGGCACCTGTAATCCCAGCTACTCAGGAGGCTGAGGCAGGAGAATCACTTGAACCCAGGAAACAGAGGTTGCAATGAACCAAGATTGCGCCACTGCACTCCAACCTGGGTGAGAGTGAGACTCTGTCTCAAAAAAATAAAATAAAAGTCAGAGATAGTGAGGTATATGTTATGAATTATCTTGCAAATAATAACCAAGTATAAGGCATAGTTTCAGGCTTTTATTCTCATTTTAATAGAAAAATATGAGGTAGGAATCTTCTGTCTGGTTTCACTTCAATTTAGCCTTTCATAGCCTCAGTTTTCTCTAGAGCTGCAGAAAAACATCAGACTTGCAACACTGCTTCTAATTCCTTCCAAAGCCATCATCCTATGTTCTTTTGGCCATTTTATAACATCATCACCGTAATAACAGCAACAGTTAATATTTATGTACTGGCTAATTACCATACGTCAAACTCTCTCCTAAGTATTGTACATTAGCTATCTCATTTAATCCTTACAGTCAAACTATAAAGGTCACTTACTGTTTCTGTTTTACAGATGTGGTTACTGAGATTTAGTAATGCTTAAGTCACTCAACCCAGCTCACATAAGTAGTCAGGTTTACAGCTAAATAGAACTCAAAACCTGGTCTTTCGGACTCCAAGCCTATGCTAATAACCATTTTACCCTACTGATTTTCCAGAAATAATATCAAGATTGAAGACTGAATTACTTTCTGGTACTTATCTGACACCCTGAGATGGTTTCCTCATCTTTTTACATTCAGGGCAAATGTTGCCCTAACAGCTGAACAATCAATGAACCCCTTATACTGTACCCTGTGTGGGCAGTTTTACAGCTCATGCCCAGCTGTCTACAACCAAGTGTGCTCTGTTTTTCCTTCATCCAGTCTTAAAGTGTTCATTTGCTTTGAAAAATATATGTTTTGATAACATACATTTATATAAACAGGTAGTCTCATTAATTACTTTTGAAAATCGTCCCTAGGGCATTCCTTTCCTTATCATTCTCTCTATGATCATCTGTCCCGTCGCTGCAATATCCTTCTAACTGCTCTTCTTCATCTGGCCTCCTCTCTCATGTCTCACGTAGCCTGGGCACAGCTATCAGAGTCACAGTTCCAAAGCACTACTTTGATAATACCACACGCAGATTCACAAACTACAGGAAAAACTTTTTATTATTTAGCCTCGTATCCAAAGCAGTTAAATTCCTCTTATGCGCTTTACCTCAATTCCCATGAGGTTCTGCTATAGATAATGTGTTACTTAATCTATGATTTATAAAAAGTCATGTCTATTCTGGCTTCTAAACCATGGGGCTTCTCCTGGATCTTCAAGAAACATCAAACCCCATTCTTTATATCTCTCCAAAGTCTGTGCAACATTCCTGTCCTCTAATACAACCCCTGATTTTGAAACTCTGTTATCCTCCTTCATTCCACCACACAGATTGGCACAGCATTAAATACTACTATGCTTAACAGTAACTCTTTTCTTCCACCAACTCATTTCTCTCTACATGGCATGTTACAGGTGTTAAATAAATCTCTCGAATTACCCCACACCACTGGCACACACATTAATGTAGAATATACTTGCTATTCAATAAAATGCTTTCTGTTCACATTTTTATGTTAAAAATAAAAAATCTATTTGATCTCAGCTGTTATCTTAGATAAATATCATTAAAAGCTTTAAAAATGAAGCAGAAGATGATTGAGATTGATTAAAGTGAAATTGTGACACTAATCATCTTATATCAAATATAACTTCTTTTTGAGGTGCTCAACAGTCTCTAAATCCATAATACTTAAAAACAAATTTTGAAAGCCTGCAAATAAAGTCAGTCTAAGGCAAATATTTCTGTTAAGCAAATAATATTTAGATAATTCTGAGTACAAAATAGACTTAGGTTCAAGTCAAGTACATGGGTGGTTTAGAAAGCGGGTGTCCTTGCCTTAACTACTGGAAATTGGCATTTTAGGCACTGTGAAGATAGCTAAGAGAAAGTATTTCTGAGTAGTAGTAGCCTTTTAGAGCTCCAAGTTCAGCATACAGCTGGCTGCCAGCTCTGCCTAAGCATTCTGGGGTTCTACTATTGGTTTAGAAAGGAGATGCATGGAGATCAGAATATCTAGCATACTGGGCTCACGGTTGCAGGCTGGAAGGGAGTGGAACAGACTTGACACTTTCCTATGGATACCTATGTATTTTATATAACATTTTTGCTGTGCTACCTAATGTGTCCTCAAGATAGTAGAGCCCCAGAGTGCTTAGGCAGAGTGCACAGCCAGCTGTATGCTGAACTTGGAGCTCTAAAAGGCTACTGCTACTCAGAAACACTTTCTCTTAGCTATCTTCAGTGGCTAAAATGCCAATTTCCAGTATTTAAAGCAAGGACATCCACTTAAAATGCAAATGCATACTTATTGCTAGAAGGAATGACACAAGTGGGAAAAAACACTCCAGTCTCACCTACTTCCCAGTTTGCCTCAGGCCAGCCCGCTTAGAGGCAATCTTATATTACTTCAAAGAACTAGGGTGTGCTATTCATGGAACAAATACTAGAAAACTTTTGTGTCCTGATTCTCAAGACAATTCTCTGTACTTGAACATTCCACATTTTACTTTCTTTAATATTTATGTCCTTTTGAATTTTCCCCAGGTGCCCCAAAGTATTTTCTTCAAATAGATGAATTTGATCATTCCATTTTTAAAGGATATCTAAGTTTAGTCGTCAGGGGGCCCCAGCACAGGGTATAACAGATGACTTAAAGTACTAAATAGAACTGATCTGCAAAGATTTGTGAAAACTTCGTCCGATGAAATTCCTCCAGTAGAACATCCTGTGCCCATTAGAATAGAGGAGACCTGAGGACAGGTATTTTCATAGAAATGTACTCAGATCTGCCTACATTAACAGCAATTAAGACTTCATCTGACTCAGTAACCGTAGAAGAAGGAAAACACCGACTTTCGAAGCAGGTGTTTAAGCTGCATTTTGTAAACAAATGCCACTGTAAATACCTTCTCTAATTTAACACAGAAGGAAATCAATTCTGGGTATTGAATTTGCAATTATTGATCTACTATTTCTAAATACTTGGTAGAAATAAAAGTTACTAGTTCAGACTGCTTTTATAATCAGCAAAAATATAACCCCTCAAATATATTCTAGTTTTACTAAATTCCCATTTGTATTATGATTAATTTAATGGAGCTTTGGAGGTAGAGAGGTGGATTTATCAAATTTATTTCAGTCTCTCAGCAACGGAAGAAAAATGATCAGGATTTGCCAAACCTGACAATTTTCAACATAGTATCATATACCTATATTCCTTTGTGACTGTTTTTAATTTTTTTCTTTATCTGAATGAGTTATTTAAGGTAACTTCTCTCTGTGAAACAGTTAAATATTTATGAGGTTTATTAAACAACAAACTCAGAAATACAGAGAAGCAAAAGCATTTGAGATTAAGTATGTCAAGTAAGTTTTCTTGTGTTAATGTTATTTATTTTAATCACCAAGAGCATCACAGGCTGAGAAAAACACTCTAGTTTCATTAAGAATATTTGAAGAACTTTCTTACTATTAAATTCCTTTTTTGTCAAACACCAGAACAGTCATTTGAACAGACTGTCTGTTCTAATCCTTTGCGTATTGGTCATAATTTCCAACATTAACAAGTCAGTTAGATTTAAGGTCCTGCCAAATCACACCTTGCCCATACCAAGGACCCACTGAAGTTTAGCATTTTAAAAAGAGTGTCACCGAGACATAATTTTACCTTTATGTCATGTAATACATATTTGTTGATAACACACTGGTTTACTTCACTACAGTGGAACTATCTATAACCTAAAAACAACTAAAATTATGAGATACACACACACACACACAGAGAGAGAGAGAGAGAGAGAGAGAGAAATAGATTTAAATAAATCCATTTAAAAACTGTGGTTAGATGAAACTGATATTTGGGTCAAAAGTGAAAGGAAAATAAGAGAATAAACTTTTGTAAAACTACACTTAACCTTGGAATAGGTTGACAGTTTACTTAAAAATATTTGAGATAAATACCTTATCTTAATATGACTTCAGTTTTTCCTTTGAGGCAGATAATTTTAGAATCTTTTAAAAAAAAGCTGTCCATAATTTTCAAGTTACTTTAGTTTATTATATTATCTCTTCTAAATGAGGGAAACAGAAGAAAATAAGGAAAATAAACTTTCTCTGAAAATTTGTATTAGTGAGACCATAAATAATTGGCCTGCAAATTATTTGTATCGTGGGAAAGCTGGCATCAAGTCTGTTGTAATGACCCTTTTTTAAGGTCTCAGAAATGTCATTAAGTTATCTAGCTATTTAAATTTGCTTTAAAAAGCAGTCTTACAAATCAAGTGCATTAGTAATGCTGTGTAACAAATTAACCCAAAACTTCAACTATATTTATTACATCATCGTTTCTATGGATAACAAATTTTGATGCTGCTTAGCTGGATCTTCTGGCTCACTCGTGTGATTATTGGCAAGATTCAGTCCCTTGCACGTTGTGGAGCTGAGGGCCTCGTTTCTTGCCAGCTATCGGTCAGAGACTGCCTTTAGTTCTGTACTTTATAGGCCTCTCCAAAAGGAAGGTTACAACATGGCGGCTGTCTTCCTCACAGCATGTAAGAAGAGCGAGAGAGGGAGAGAGTACGAGGGAAACAGAAATGTCATTTTTTTTATGTAACGTAATCTTAGAAGTAACAATTCATCACTTTTACCATATTCTATTCACTAGAAGCAAGTAAGTAGGAACTTTGTATACACATCAGAAGAAGTGTCTACACACACAAGAACAAGAATATCAGGAGGCAGGAATCATTGAAACGCATTTTCGAAGCAGGCTATGACACTACACTGAGGAATTCAAATCAATGTCTTAAAATGTTTAAATCATGCTTCAATTATTCTTCCACACCAAGAAAAATTCTCTTTCAGAAGTCAAGGTTTGGTTATGTATTTTGAGAATATTTACCTAATATATTTCAAAAGATATGATCAAATAATTGACAAATAGTGAATGATAAATTTATACATATAAATTATACATACATCCTCTTTCTCCCTTAATCTCTGTCTCTTTCTGTCTCTGTCTCTCTGTTTGCTTCTCTCTCTCAGAAACACACGCATTATCATTTTTATTAAGTTCTTTGATAATACATTTTAGTACTTATATAAGAACCTGACAACATAATTTCATTTATTTTCTCATCATTTGTGCAAATGCTGTCATATTTTACATCTACATATGGAAAAATACACAACGTATTATTATTATTTTAAAACATAGTAGTCTTTCAAAAAATAAGAAAACAAAACGTTTATCTCTTCTATTTATTTCCAAAATATTTTTTTTTCATTTTAAGGTTTATATACTGTACTTATTTATAAAATATGCGACACCTCATTGAATATACAGTTTTCCTTAAGATATATTTAATGTTTTATAAGATAGTATAATAGAAGCTGACATTTATATAGTACTTACTATGTGACCACCACTGTTATAAATATTATATATAATATGTGTATTAATATAATGTATATCCATATATATCTTCACATTCTTGTTTCTTTTTTTACTCTTAATATTTGTCTAATAATTAGTGCTCCAGGAACTGCTATTTCTTGTACTTCTAACCTTTTTATTATTAAAAATTTCAAAACTATTGAGAAGTTGAAAGACTAATGTAATATCTGTAACTGCTTTCCCTAAATTTATACATACATATACATATTCACATATATATCCTATCATACATATACATATTCTCAAATATCCTTCTTATTAATATATGTATCATACATTAATATTATAATTAATATCAATGTAATTAATAAGCATTGTAATTCAATTCATTTGAAACTAATGCATAGAGAGGTTAAGTTACATGTTCAAGATTACACAGCTAGTAAGTAGTGGGGTCAAGATTCAAACCCAAACTATTAATCTAGCTCCAGAATTCCTGCTCTTGACCAGTGTGCTATATGTTAATGTAGTTATGATGATAGGCTAACATTCTGAATTATTTTCCTTTTTCTACTCTTTCACCTCTCAAGTTCCTATTCATTAATAATTGATAATTCACCAAAAAATATTTTACACTAAATTCCATCACTATATTAGGTGTTGGGAAAAAAATGTTGTCTTAATGAAGCTTTCTATATGCTTTTCCTAGGATCTTCCTTGTTTTTTTTTTTTTTTAATTGTTGTTGTTGTTGCTTTTTTGTTGTTGTTTTTTGAGATGGAGTTTCACTCTTGTTGCCCAGGCTGGAGTGCAATGGCACAATCTTGGCTCAGTGCAACCTCTGCCTCATGGGTTCAAACGATTCTACTGCCTCAGCCTCCTCAGTAGCTGGGATTACAGGCGCCTGTCACTATGACTGGCTAATTTTTGTATTTTTAGTAGGGATGGTGTTTCACCTTGTTGGCCAGGCTGGTCTTGAACTTCTGACCTCAGGTGATACACCCACCTTGGCTTCTCAAAGTGCTGGGATTACAGGCGTGAGCCACTGCACCCAGCCCCCTTGTTTTTATTTATTTATTAAATCCTTTAGGATCTGCTTTTCCTTTTACTTCTAACCCTTTTACTATTAAAAATTTCAAAACCATACTAAGGTTAAAAGACTAATGCAATACATGCCTACATATGTTTGTCCTAAATTTACCAACTGTTAAAATTTTAAAACATCCTTTTTCTCACTTAATCTGTCTCTTTCTGTCTCTGTCTCTCTGTTTCCCTGTCTCTCACACATAAGTACACACATTATCATTTTTGCTAAGCTAGTTGATAACAAATTTTAGTACTTTATATAAAATATAAGAACTTCATGACATAATTTCATTTTTTTCTCATCCTTTGTGCAAATGTTGTCATATTTTACATCTATATATGGGAAAACTCATAATATTTTGTTATTATTTTAAACAGACATTAGCCTACCTAAAAAAATAAAAGAAAAGAAGTTTATCTCTTCTATTTATCTTAAAATTGATAATTTCCAGTGCTCTTCATTCTTCTCTGCAGATCAGAATTTCTATAGATGTCATTTCCCATAGCATCAAGAACTTCTTTTAGTTTTTCTTATAAAACGGGTCTGCAGTGATAAATTTTGCCAGTTGTTATTTATCTAAAAATGTATTTATTTAACCCTTAATTTTGAGAGTTATTTTCCCTGGAAATAAAATTCTGAATTCAGTTGTTACAGTCTTTCAACATTTTTCAGATGTCATTCCATTGTTGTCCATACCCCATTAATTCTCATGAGAAATCAGCTGTATTCCATATTATTGTTCCTATGTATGCAATGATAGTTTACATCCAACATTATCATGTTAGATTGCAATTGTTTTTCTACATATTTGGTTCTTTGCTAGATAATAGAGTTTTCTTTCAGAGGAAACTTTCCAAAGCCTGGTATGGAACAATTTCTAAGGAACTGTTTGATGGATGAGTTAAATGAATGAATGAGATCGGTACCATTGCCATGAAAAAGGTTCTAGTTGTTATGATCAGTATCTAATATAGTGTTATACTGAGGGAAGAACATAATAAATGTAATATTTTTCCACATGATTATTATATTTAAATCACAGTAAAATTAATAATGATAATATTTTGAGTATGAGTATGTACATTTTAATAGAAAAAGTAATTTCTAAAGAGATAAAAGAAACATGTATTAATAAATATTGTCTCTTTCATCACAAAGATAGCGATTTCAACAACATTTTCATTTTAGAGAAAAAAATGAGAAACAATAGTTTCATCCTCTGAATAACTAGGCTATAGAATGAATGATATATATGACATAGACTATTCTGGTTCTAAAGGGCTGTTGTATAACATTCTGGTTCATATAATTATAATTCTTAGTTGGCATTTAATCAGAATTTTTTAAAAGCAAAAATTTAAGAGATGTTGAGATTATTATATGTGAACAGCGACAAAAGATTAACTCCACTTGATACATTGGCTATTTAGCCAACATATGGTATTGATAAAGAAAAAAATCAGTTTCTATATAAAACAGGGTGCCACCTATGGAAAAGAGAACTA